>NC_056744.1:1074823155-1074830655 GCF_019279795.1 Protopterus annectens | reverse complement strand
AGGGAGTCAGTAGATTTTCGGGTTAAGTTATGGGGATTAGAGATTGGCATAGTGGTGGGACCTGGGTTTGGGTGAATATCTCCATCGATGTTAATACAATTTTTCAAGTAAACTAAAAATCTTTGTAGTTTAAATAGTATTTTGAGATTAGTTTTGTTATGTGGAATTTTAGGGTGTTTAAGTGTGGGGTGGACTATTTTGGGGGATATATTTTTGTCCTGGTAGATTGAGGGTGGTATATAACTGTCATGGAGAATGAATTGGAAGTTGGTGTGGCACTTAGGGAAAGGAATGCCTATAAGAGTTTGGTTTTCATATCTTGTTAGGATATAGGTGGTGATGAGAAGTATAATTATGATGGGGGTAATAGTATAAGTGAAATTTGCCATACTGAAGTAGGGAAGTGGGTATCGAGTGGGGGAAGAGACTTTGTGTGGGGTTTGTTAGAGGGTTGGGCCTTGGGGTGGGAGGAGTTATGGAGTTTGACAAGGGAGCCTTGGATTTGTTAAGTGGGAAAGTGGGAGGACTATTTGTAGCTATAAAAGTAGGGATACTGGGGGTGGGTGGGATAAGGGGGCAGGGAGGGGAGCGGAGCCCCAGGGAAGCGGCGGAGCGGGCCTACACCACCAGGAGATTTTGCAGGGTCTTAAAGGTAACAATTTCCAGTAGAATAACTCAACACAATGGAGTTACTAGTGCTGAATTTATAAAGATACAATTTTTACAGGCTTTGTATTATTAAAGTCTTCAAGATAGAGTGTCAGGTTCTTAACAAGGACAGTATAGTTCTCTCTGAATAGGGTACTAATGCTTTGTGTTTACCCTGATTTTTAAGAAGAGTTGAGGCTGCAGGTTTAGTTTTCTTTTGTGGTCCTGATGGGCCGCTGTCAGGTCTTGGGAACCACAGGAAGCTAGGCAAGGGAGGGGGCTACCTATGATACAAGTGAGGGAGAGAGATATGAGTATTAGTGTTAATAAGGTTGAATATTAGTACTAGCAGGCTAAAACAGCTATCCTGTTTAGCCACAAACACACTAAAATGCCTTCATATTCCATAAAGTATGCAGTTAAAGAGAAACATTCAAATACTATGAAATGGCATCTAATGACTTCAGCTTAGTTACATACACAGCAGATACTGAAATTTTAACTTTAAATGAGTTCAGCTCTAGGTCGCTAATGCGTTATGATTAAAAGGTGCCTAGAGTTAGTCAGGAACATGTGCAGGCCTTTGCATAGTCTTTAAAACACATTCTTATACATAAAATAGCATCCAGTTACTTTAAATGACTGCAGAATTAGGTCGCTTATGGTTTATGATATAAAGACATTAAATGTAAGTCAGTAACATTTGCGAGCATTTACATAAGCAGTAAAACACATTCAGGTCCTTTAAAATAGATTCAGTTGCCTTTGTATACTTAAAATAGCATTCAGATTACTAAATTATTACTTTAAATGACCACAGAACTAGGTCGTATATGTGCTTTGCTGAAAAGACGCCAAGTGTGGGGCCTACACCACCAGGAGATTTTGCAGGGTCTTAAAGGTAACAATTTCCAGTAGAATAACTCAACACAATGGAGTTACTAGTGCTGAATTTATAAAGATACAATTTTTACAGGCTTTGTATTATTAAAGTCTTCAAGATAGAGTGTCAGGTTCTTAACAAGGACAGTATAGTTCTCTCTGAATAGGGTACTAATGCTTTGTGTTTACCCTGATTTTTAAGAAGAGTTGAGGCTGCAGGTTTAGTTTTCTTTTGTGGTCCTGATGGGCCGCTGTCAGGTCTTGGGAACCACAGGAAGCTAGGCAAGGGAGGGGGCTACCTATGATACAAGTGAGGAGAGAGATATGAGTATTAGTGTTAATAAGGTTGAATATTAGTACTAGCAGGCTAAAACAGCTATCCTGTTTAGCCACAAACACACTAAAATGCCTTCATATTCCATAAAGTATGCAGTTAAAGAGAAACATTCAAATACTATGAAATGGCATCTAATGACTTCAGCTTAGTTACATACACAGCAGATACTGAAATTTTAACTTTAAATGAGTTCAGCTCTAGGTCGCTAAGGCGTTATGATTAAAAGGTGCCTAGAGTTAGTCAGGAACATGTGCAGGCCTTTGCATAGTCTTTAAAACACATTCTTATACATAAAATAGCATCCAGTTACTTTAAATGACTGCAGAATTAGGTCGCTTATGGTTTATGATATAAAGACATTAAATGTAAGTCAGTAACATTTGCGAGCATTTACATAAGCAGTAAAACACATTCAGGTCCTTTAAAATAGATTCAGTTGCCTTTGTATACTTAAAATAGCATTCAGATTACTAAATTATTACTTTAAATGACCACAGAACTAGGTCGTATATGTGCTTTGCTGAAAAGACGCCAAGTGTGGGGCCTACACCACCAGGAGATTTTGCAGGGTCTTAAAGGTAACAATTTCCAGTAGAATAACTCAACACAATGGAGTTACTAGTGCTGAATTTATAAAGATACAGTTTTTACAGGCTTTGTATTATTAAAGTCTTCAAGATAGAGTGTCAGGTTCTTAACAAGGACAGTATAGTTCTCTCTGAATAGGGTACTAATGCTTTGTGTTTACCCTGATTTTTAAGAAGAGTTGAGGCTGCAGGTTTAGTTTTCTTTTGTGGTCCTGATGGGCCGCTGTCAGGTCTTGGGAACCACAGGAAGCTAGGCAAGGGAGGGGCTACCTATGATACAAGTGAGGGAGAGAGATATGAGTATTAGTGTTAATAAGGTTGAATATTAGTACTAGCAGGCTAAAACAGCTATCCTGTTTAGCCACAAACACACTAAAATGCCTTCATATTCCATAAAGTATGCAGTTAAAGAGAAACATTCAAATACTATGAAATGGCATCTAATGACTTCAGCTTAGTTACATACACAGCAGATACTGAAATTTTAACTTTAAATGAGTTCAGCTCTAGGTCGCTAAGGCGTTATGATTAAAAGGTGCCTAGAGTTAGTCAGGAACATGTGCAGGCCTTTGCATAGTCTTTAAAACACATTCTTATACATAAAATAGCATCCAGTTACTTTAAATGACTGCAGAATTAGGTCGCTTATGGTTTATGATATAAAGACATTAAATGTAAGTCAGTAACATTTGCGAGCATTTACATAAGCAGTAAAACACATTCAGGTCCTTTAAAATAGATTCAGTTGCCTTTGTATACTTAAAATAGCATTCAGATTACTAAATTATTACTTTAAATGACCACAGAACTAGGTCGTATATGTGCTTTGCTGAAAAGACGCCAAGTGTGGGGCCTACACCACCAGGAGATTTTGCAGGGTCTTAAAGGTAACAATTTCCAGTAGAATAACTCAACACAATGGAGTTACTAGTGCTGAATTTATAAAGATACAATTTTACAGGCTTTGTATTATTAAAGTCTTCAAGATAGAGTGTCAGGTTCTTAACAAGGACAGTATAGTTCTCTCTGAATAGGGTACTAATGCTTTGTGTTTACCCTGATTTTTAAGAAGAGTTGAGGCTGCAGGTTTAGTTTTCTTTTGTGGTCCTGATGGGCCGCTGTCAGGTCTTGGGAACCACAGGAAGCTAGGCAAGGGAGGGGCTACCTATGATACAAGTGAGGGAGAGAGATATGAGTATTAGTGTTAATAAGGTTGAATATTAGTACTAGCAGGCTAAAACAGCTATCCTGTTTAGCCACAAACACACTAAAATGCCTTCATATTCCATAAAGTATGCAGTTAAAGAGAAACATTCAAATACTATGAAATGGCATCTAATGACTTCAGCTTAGTTACATACACAGCAGATACTGAAATTTTAACTTTAAATGAGTTCAGCTCTAGGTCGCTAAGGCGTTATGATTAAAAGGTGCCTAGAGTTAGTCAGGAACATGTGCAGGCCTTTGCATAGTCTTTAAAACACATTCTTATACATAAAATAGCATCCAGTTACTTTAAATGACTGCAGAATTAGGTCGCTTATGGTTTATGATATAAAGACATTAAATGTAAGTCAGTAACATTTGCGAGCATTTACATAAGCAGTAAAACACATTCAGGTCCTTTAAAATAGATTCAGTTGCCTTTGTATACTTAAAATAGCATTCAGATTACTAAATTATTACTTTAAATGACCACAGAACTAGGTCGTATATGTGCTTTGCTGAAAAGACGCCAAGTGTGGGGCCTACACCACCAGGAGATTTTGCAGGGTCTTAAAGGTAACAATTTCCAGTAGAATAACTCAACACAATGGAGTTACTAGTGCTGAATTTATAAAGATACAATTTTACAGGCTTTGTATTATTAAAGTCTTCAAGATAGAGTGTCAGGTTCTTAACAAGGACAGTATAGTTCTCTCTGAATAGGGTACTAATGCTTTGTGTTTACCCTGATTTTTAAGAAGAGTTGAGGCTGCAGGTTTAGTTTTCTTTTGTGGTCCTGATGGGCCGCTGTCAGGTCTTGGGAACCACAGGAAGCTAGGCAAGGGAGGGGGCTACCTATGATACAAGTGAGGGAGAGAGATATGAGTATTAGTGTTAATAAGGTTGAATATTAGTACTAGCAGGCTAAAACAGCTATCCTGTTTAGCCACAAACACACTAAAATGCCTTCATATTCCATAAAGTATGCAGTTAAAGAGAAACATTCAAATACTATGAAATGGCATCTAATGACTTCAGCTTAGTTACATACACAGCAGATACTGAAATTTTAACTTTAAATGAGTTCAGCTCTAGGTCGCTAAGGCGTTATGATTAAAAGGTGCCTAGAGTTAGTCAGGAACATGTGCAGGCCTTTGCATAGTCTTTAAAACACATTCTTATACATAAAATAGCATCCAGTTACTTTAAATGACTGCAGAATTAGGTCGCTTATGGTTTATGATATAAAGACATTAAATGTAAGTCAGTAACATTTGCGAGCATTTACATAAGCAGTAAAACACATTCAGGTCCTTTAAAATAGATTCAGTTGCCTTTGTATACTTAAAATAGCATTCAGATTACTAAATTATTACTTTAAATGACCACAGAACTAGGTCGTATATGTGCTTTGCTGAAAAGACGCCAAGTGTGGGGCCTACACCACCAGGAGATTTTGCAGGGTCTTAAAGGTAACAATTTCCAGTAGAATAACTCAACACAATGGAGTTACTAGTGCTGAATTTATAAAGATACAATTTTACAGGCTTTGTATTATTAAAGTCTTCAAGATAGAGTGTCAGGTTCTTAACAAGGACAGTATAGTTCTCTCTGAATAGGGTACTAATGCTTTGTGTTTACCCTGATTTTTAAGAAGAGTTGAGGCTGCAGGTTTAGTTTTCTTTTGTGGTCCTGATGGGCCGCTGTCAGGTCTTGGGAACCACAGGAAGCTAGGCAAGGGAGGGGCTACCTATGATACAAGTGAGGGAGAGAGATATGAGTATTAGTGTTAATAAGGTTGAATATTAGTACTAGCAGGCTAAAACAGCTATCCTGTTTAGCCACAAACACACTAAAATGCCTTCATATTCCATAAAGTATGCAGTTAAAGAGAAACATTCAAATACTATGAAATGGCATCTAATGACTTCAGCTTAGTTACATACACAGCAGATACTGAAATTTTAACTTTAAATGAGTTCAGCTCTAGGTCGCTAAGGCGTTATGATTAAAAGGTGCCTAGAGTTAGTCAGGAACATGTGCAGGCCTTTGCATAGTCTTTAAAACACATTCTTATACATAAAATAGCATCCAGTTACTTTAAATGACTGCAGAATTAGGTCGCTTATGGTTTATGATATAAAGACATTAAATGTAAGTCAGTAACATTTGCGAGCATTTACATAAGCAGTAAAACACATTCAGGTCCTTTAAAATAGATTCAGTTGCCTTTGTATACTTAAAATAGCATTCAGATTACTAAATTATTACTTTAAATGACCACAGAACTAGGTCGTATATGTGCTTTGCTGAAAAGACGCCAAGTGTGGGGCCTACACCACCAGGAGATTTTGCAGGGTCTTAAAGGTAACAATTTCCAGTAGAATAACTCAACACAATGGAGTTACTAGTGCTGAATTTATAAAGATACAGTTTTTACAGGCTTTGTATTATTAAAGTCTTCAAGATAGAGTGTCAGGTTCTTAACAAGGACAGTATAGTTCTCTCTGAATAGGGTACTAATGCTTTGTGTTTACCCTGATTTTTAAGAAGAGTTGAGGCTGCAGGTTTAGTTTTCTTTTGTGGTCCTGATGGGCCGCTGTCAGGTCTTGGGAACCACAGGAAGCTAGGCAAGGGAGGGGGCTACCTATGATACAAGTGAGGGAGAGAGATATGAGTATTAGTGTTAATAAGGTTGAATATTAGTACTAGCAGGCTAAAACAGCTATCCTGTTTAGCCACAAACACACTAAAATGCCTTCATATTCCATAAAGTATGCAGTTAAAGAGAAACATTCAAATACTATGAAATGGCATCTAATGACTTCAGCTTAGTTACATACACAGCAGATACTGAAATTTTAACTTTAAATGAGTTCAGCTCTAGGTCGCTAAGGCGTTATGATTAAAAGGTGCCTAGAGTTAGTCAGGAACATGTGCAGGCCTTTGCATAGTCTTTAAAACACATTCTTATACATAAAATAGCATCCAGTTACTTTAAATGACTGCAGAATTAGGTCGCTTATGGTTTATGATATAAAGACATTAAATGTAAGTCAGTAACATTTGCGAGCATTTACATAAGCAGTAAAACACATTCAGGTCCTTTAAAATAGATTCAGTTGCCTTTGTATACTTAAAATAGCATTCAGATTACTAAATTATTACTTTAAATGACCACAGAACTAGGTCGTATATGTGCTTTGCTGAAAAGACGCCAAGTGTGGGGCCTACACCACCAGGAGATTTTGCAGGGTCTTAAAGGTAACAATTTCCAGTAGAATAACTCAACACAATGGAGTTACTAGTGCTGAATTTATAAAGATACAATTTTTACAGGCTTTGTATTATTAAAGTCTTCAAGATAGAGTGTCAGGTTCTTAACAAGGACAGTATAGTTCTCTCTGAATAGGGTACTAATGCTTTGTGTTTACCCTGATTTTTAAGAAGAGTTGAGGCTGCAGGTTTAGTTTTCTTTTGTGGTCCTGATGGGCCGCTGTCAGGTCTTGGGAACCACAGGAAGCTAGGCAAGGGAGGGGGCTACCTATGATACAAGTGAGGGAGAGAGATATGAGTATTAGTGTTAATAAGGTTGAATATTAGTACTAGCAGGCTAAAACAGCTATCCTGTTTAGCCACAAACACACTAAAATGCCTTCATATTCCATAAAGTATGCAGTTAAAGAGAAACATTCAAATACTATGAAATGGCATCTAATGACTTCAGCTTAGTTACATACACAGCAGATACTGAAATTTTAACTTTAAATGAGTTCAGCTCTAGGTCGCTAAGGCGTTATGATTAAAAGGTGCCTAGAGTTAGTCAGGAACATGTGCAGG
>NC_056744.1:1074803155-1074810655 GCF_019279795.1 Protopterus annectens | reverse complement strand
GTAGCAGCACATTCTCTCAGCTCTCTTACCTCACTACTATTTCTGACAGGAATTTTAAGAGATAAGAAACAAATTGAAACCGTTTCTACTAGCAACTAACTTCTAATACCTTGGAGCATATACAGAAGGAGTTTTATTGCTTGACATCAAAAAATTCCTATCAAATTAAGTACCAGAAAATAAGTATTATCAGCACTACAGAATGAGTCCTCTTAAAATTCAACTCAAGACTCTTCCCTCAAAAAGGACTTCAGTTATTTCTAATATCCAGGGACTGTCACTAAAACATTAAAAAAGGGGAGTAAGACCTGCTGGAGAGACAGGTATGTATCCCAGGGACTACCGCATCTCTGGAACAGGCTCCTCATCCATGTGAAGCCGAGTTACTCCCTAACCAAATTCAAGTGTAACTTGAACATTTGGATGGGAACAGTAAGTTCATCCCTTTCTTGGCGCCTGTGTTTTTTTAATGGACACATGTAACCTGTAACATGTAACCTCCCAGGCCTACACTTGTAAATCAAGGGTACAAGAACTTGATAGAGATTTGCGATGCATGACTAGGCTTAAAAAGGTCTTGTGGTTATTAGCCTAGTAAACACCTATCAACTTGTGTGTGTGTGTGTGTTTGTGTGTGTGTGTGTGTGTGTGTGTGTGTGTGTGTGTATATATATATATATATATATATATATATATATATAGCTTGACAGTAGTCAATGTATATACTGTCTATGAAAAAACTAATAACCAAAGGTATAGCATGTCAATAAAGGAAACTGGTGCTTGTAAATAAATGAATGAACATGAAAAATCATGTATATTAGAATGTATTAGTATTGAGAATTTATTAGTATTGTGCGTTTTCATCTCTGCATGAGACTTCATCAGAATGTATATATACTTAAACACGTACACACACGCACATATGTATGTGTGTGTGCGTCCCTCTCTGTCTCTCTTTCTCTCTCTCTCTCTCAAATACTATCTGTCTGAAACAGTTGCAGTTAGACTGAAGTCAAAAATAATTGATGGTATTGCATTTGATAGCAGAAAGGTGCATATGTTTTAGAAATTGTTTTAATAAAATCCGGGCTGGATGTTGGCAGTATATAAACAATTGCTTTTGAGGTCACCAAATAAATATCGATGTGATATTTAAAAGTTTAGTTAAAATGATTTTGCACAGCTGGCATGAGGAGGGGGTTCTGTATTGCTTAAGATATTCTGTCAGGATATATTTTTTTTTGTTTGACAAATACATCTTCATTTCCCATATGAAAAATATATATATTTAAATATATATATATATATATATATATATATATATATATATATATATATCTATATATATATATATATATATAGTGCCTTTTTTAGGCAATGCCAAACTGAAGGTACTTCTGACATAGCAAATCAAAACCAAGAAAATCTAAAGGTATTACTGCTTAATGCTAGGAGTCCAAACAAAAAACTCCACTCTCTAGAAGCTCTCTTTACCCTAGAGAATGCTAAAATCTGTGCAGTCACTGAGACATGGTTTAAAGATGTGGAAAGCACACCAACAGTGCGAGGTTATAATGCGTTCCAAACATTTAGGCCAGCTACTTCACAAGCAGGGGCTAAAGGTGGAGGTATCTTTATTTGCATCAAAAATAAATGTACTTCAAGGCTGGTCAAACAGTACAATGCACTTGAGCTGCTCCATATCCAAATCTCCATAGGCAAAATCCAGTACCACTTCCTTGCAAGTTATAGGTCCCCCTTTGTGACCCAGGAAACTCATACCATGTATTTAAACTTATTAGAAACACTAACCATCCAACCCAGTACCATATTCATGGGTGACTTTAATAACCCCACTGTTAACTGGGAATCCTATATGACACCAAACGTACATGCACAGAGATTCCTGGATTTTGTAAACACAAACTCCCTGGACCAGATAGTCAGTACACTAACCAGAGGTGCAACCGTACTGGATCTGGTCCTGACTAGTATGAGAAAGTGCTGCACACCCCCTACTGTACTGCCTTTTCTGGTAATGTCAGACCAAAAAATGGTCTCCTTTGAAGTAAAAATAAAACCTGGACCCCCAGCTATACCTGAAATATTTAGGAAGTATTCTAAGGCTAACTTCTAGCTATTAAGTAAGAACTTGGCAAAATTTCAAGCCCCCATAAACCATGAGACCACTGCTGCCTATGCAGAACTGTTCACAGAAACCTGTACAAGCATGTTAATAGCTGCATAGAGGCAGCTCTACCCACCAGGAAGAAATACAGAACTAACTCAAACAGAATCACAAAATCAGTAGGCTGTATAACAGGAGGAAGAAAATCATGGTAAAAATTAGGAGGTGCAGCACCCAGCAGGATAAAAGCTCTCTCATCAAACTAAACAAACAACTCAGAGGACAAATAGTCTACCAAAGCCAAATTTGAGGCAAGTTTGGCTTCCCATGCCAAGGACAACCACTAAGCATTCTTTAGCTATATCTGCCACCTCAAAGGCAATACACAGTTGTGTACAGAGCTCATTGTAAATGGAGCCACCTGTACTGAGCCAAATGTTATAGCAAACCTCCTGGCTGAGACATTCATCTCTAACTTTACTCCTCTCTGCCTCTCAACCTTCCCTCAGGAAATGTCATCAAATATAACTCCCCTCCTACTATCACTAGGGAACAGGTCCTTAATGCTCTCTCTAAGACCAAGAACACTGAATCAGTGGGCCCAGACAGTATCCCAGGATGCCTTCTAAATAGCATGAAACTTGACCAATCGGAGCCTCTGGAATTACTTTTTAAGAGAAAGAAATAAGTGTGTCGGCTCTCCAAGGAACAGCTAATAGTAAATTGCTGTTCCTCCATGGGGAGGATGTATATAGTGAGAATCTCTAACACCAAAAGAGACGTTTTAAAATTCCAGTTTCCTTGTAGAGGGGTCACAGGCAGACATAAAACACCACTGAAAAGATTTTAATAAAGGCCAAAATAAATTGATTTTAATATTATTAACTTAAGATTACCATAGATACTAATGGCAAGAGCCAACAACAGGATAAGCGCTTTAGGCAAAGCCCTCTTAACACCAGTTTTAAAGGAACTAAGCCATTTAAACTGGGTTTCCTTTCAGCTTGTAAATCTGCTGAAGAAAGTGAATGAATTAAGAAGAGCAAAGAGGAGACCATACTTATCTACAGAACATAATTATGAAACCACAATTGAGTCAAAGAATGAACGAAATGGGGTCAGATGTACACTGACCTACAGTAATAATATATCAGCAATCTGTCAAATTATAAAGGATAATTGAAAGATTCTGACGGACGATCATATTAGATTGATAGTAGGGGAGAATACTAAGAACAAACCAAATCTGATAGACTGGGGGGTCTATCCAAAATGGTGAACTGGTAGCAGCACATTCTCTCAGCTCTCTTACCTCACTACTATTTCTGACAGGAATTTTAAGAAATAAACAAATTGAAAATGTTTCTACTAGCAACTAACTTCTAATACCTTGGTGCATATACAGAAGGATTTTTATTGCTTGACATCAAAAAATTCCTATCAAATTAAGTACCAGAAAATAAGTATCATCAGCACTCCAGAATGAGTCCTCTTAAAATTCAGCTCAAGACTCGTACCTCAAAAAGGACTTGCATTCTGTTATTTCTAATATCCAGGGACTGTCACTAAAAATCAGCAAGATGGACAATAAATTGGACACTTTCAAAGAGAATTGTTCACAACAACTTGAGCAACTTCAGGAAATATGGAGCAAAAAGGGCAAATATCAGCTATGGAAAAATCACTAAATGACATTGACTCCAGACTTATGCAAGATGAACAACAAACAGAATTCTTATTAAAACAAAATATATATTTATTGGAAAAACTAGATAATACAGAAAATATAACAAGAAGAAACAACATCTGGATGTGTAGTTTACCTGAGAAAACTAAAGGAGACAATGTAATTAACTTTCTCACAACCTGGATTCCAGATATACTGAAATTGCCCGAAGCACTTTCATATGGCATCAGACGTGCCCTAAGGTCATTGACAGCCTTAGGAAATACTTCTACATCCAAAAGTAAACGGAGATCCATAACTGAGACTTTTCTCTACACAGGACAAAGAACTTGTACTAAGAAATGCCTGGGCTAACTCACCTTTTTATATCAAGATGCCTCAATCAGATTTGATAATGACTACTCTGCAAATGTGGTCTCCAATAAAAACCCTAAAAATGAAACCACTGAAAACTGTTCTTTTTCCAGCAAGACTGAGAATTTTCCTTCCAGAGGGAACAAAAAATATTTGAAACAATGCATTTAGCAATAATATCTTTATATTTTAACACAAGAGGAGTCAATGGACTGGACAAATAGTACACCAAAGAGAAATGCAGAAATAAATAACTGGAAGATTGTTGAACAAAAGAAAAAAAACTAAAGGACAAATAAGTATGTAAGTTACATACGTTGAAGATGCTTAAATAACACCTTAAAAGCAACAATCAAATTTTCTATTATGAAATTCACCTAAATAACAGGTACATTTTACAGTTATTTTTCTTGTGTACATTTAAAATTAAATCAAAAATATAATCTAATCATTCAGTTATCAAAATATTTTATTCTTAAATAGTTTGGCTTTCATATAACTATTTAGTTATTAATTCCAATATTTGTGTGTTAAATTAACTTAAGCAGTAAGTGATAGATACTTTATAGGTAAGTATTGGGCTTTATGTATTATAAGTGTGATTATACAGACATTGAGCTGCAATAGAAATGTGTCATTAAACTCTAAATTAATGATTTAGTGTTTAGACATGCTGCTTAGGAAAGTTATGTAGCTTGGGTTTGTGAAGTACATTAGATGTTTTATTTGACTTAAAAACATAGTACAGATGTTTTACCATTGAGATTGGAACTTTTCAGCTGTTGAAAATATTCACAGATATGTTTTAATTAATGTTGTATAGACAGTGGTATCTATTATATTTGAAACGCACCATATTAGCCTTCACACAAACAGCCTGTTCACTCATGAACATTACTACTTGTTTGCATGAGTTTTACCTTCATTTTGAAAACCAAAGCTCATTTTCTTTCCTGCTATGTCCACGAAACGATTATCTCAGCTCTACAGTTGCAGTCGTATTGAGTTACATCAAAAACTCCTCTGCGAACGCTCTCTGCTTACATACATTGACCTTTGAACACCTGTAATCACAAAGTCAAAGGGAGACCATGTTAAATCAAAATGCACACATGCCTGTTAATGTGGCAGCAGTAGTAAACAAGTTTTCTTATCAAAAGAGCGTAAAGTAATATTTAAATGCATATTTCAGCCCCATAACTGTAAATTTGTAGCCATCTTAGCAGCATATGTATGTACAATAAATACGAGTCTTCTATAACATGTTACGAGGCACATATAAAGTTTGCATTGCTGCTGGCACACAAAAACACCTAACAAACTTTTAGGTGCAGAATACTAACACACATGCATGCACACACATACAAAATACAATAAATTAGTGAATTTTCTTTTACATGTTGCCCATTTAAAAGTATCACTGCTAATATTATAGAATATTTGAACCTAAAGTGGTGGCCTGATATTTTTGTGACACTAGTCACTGAATAAGCACTACAAATGAGATTCAAGTTAGTTGTATCTTTTTGGCATAAGTAATGATCCAATCTAGTTTAGTAACCTTTTTGAAATGCATTTCTGAGTGTTATACCCATCAACGATGGCCTGAGTCAAAGTCTACTATAGTTCGATTGCATATAAAACACTCTGAAGCCTGATTTTAAGTGGTTACTCTCAAACATCACACAAATGTAGAGTGCAGACAGCTGCTTTTCTGTTTACATTCAGCATCATGTGTCACCCACTTAGTCTGCTGTACACAAGCAGAGATCTCTTCACATATAGCACTACAAACTTTGACAGTTTGGTACAGAGGGCTAAGTCTAAACAAACTAGCAGACAATACATATGTTCTAATTGAGTTGTAACAGTTATCATTTATATGTTATTTATAAAGGTTTAAGCCAAGAAAAGATGTAAGTTGTGTTATATATATTCCTAAACTGTCCGGAATATTGCAGAAAATTTCTGACTGCATTCTATATACAAACACACACACACACACACACACACACACACACACACACACACACACACACACACACACACACACACACACACACACACACACTGCAGCTTTGTCAGACTTGGTGAGTAAAATTCTTTGCTTGGAATGAGTTAAACTCCATAAACTTTATATGTGTAACATATGACACTGACAATGAATATGTCTACTAAATGTTCTTAATTGTAGCCTGTAACAAAAATATACATCTCCAGGCATATGGCTCATCTTTTAATGCAGATAACCTATAAGCCTGGAAAAAGGTTTTTAAATGCTGACATGATTAGACACAGATCATTGTTAAATGTTTATATGTACTATTTATGGATACCTGTCAAATATATCTTTTCATTTTCAATTATGTGGAGGCTAAAGTACTTTATTTTCTTAAAGAGCAAATAGAAGTCTTCAGAACATGTTTCTCTTGAATGGTTGAAACCTTGATATTGGTTGACATTTAGAAATACTAGACATCCCAGCAAATCAGTACAGTTTAGTAACTACCAGAGAAGACAGACTGGAAACGACAAGGTGATGTTTAATAAATATTAGTTTGAATTACATTTTAACATTTAAATTATGTCGGACATATGCTATATATCTTGCAGTTGTAAAAGCTGTTTTAGCTCTAAGCAATTTCTGAAGATCAAAAGCACAAAAATGCAGTTAATAACCGGCTCAGATCTGAAATCTGATTTTGGAAAAAATCAAATCTGGGTCTTGCTAAAGATTAATTTTATATTGTCTTCTTACAGTTAGTTGTGAGTGTAACATAAACTCTAAAATGCAACTGCAGATGATATTTTGATGGTTCTGCCTGGTGGTGGTGGTGATAGTAGTGTTGAAAGGAATTGTTAGTTTATTTAGGAAATAGTGCATACTTGGGACTAATAATGATCATCAATTTTCCAGTCACAATATAGTGTTTTATATAGCTTTTATTGAAAGTTTGACACTGCTTTCCAAAGTGGAATGGTCCTTTGTAAACAGGGACAGATGGAAATCCTAATAAGAACTAATGCCAGATAAGGCTCATCACATCTGATCCAACACTACTTAAATTATACTGTTAGCAACTTCCATTTGGGCGACTGGGAGAGACAAAGCAATATACTATAGCCTAATAACACATAACTGAAACAGATATATATACTTCACATTAAGATAGTTAAAACTATTTGTTTTCAATTCATCTGTTAAATATATCCCAGCTCATTCTTTCCTTGTAGTGTAATATCAAGCTTAACCATATGCACAATGTCTTAATTTCTTTGCTCCACTTAGATGTTGTTATAAACTGTTTTGACTTGTTACCAGTTTGTT
>NC_056744.1:1074630655-1074798155 GCF_019279795.1 Protopterus annectens | reverse complement strand
TACTTGGAAATATTTACATAGAAGTTTTAATACACCTTACAAACTAGCCTTAATATTTGCTAGTGAGGATCTATGTTTGAGATGTGAGATAAAAATAAAAGCTGATTGGCAATATTAATTATTTCTTTCAGACTGTACTGGAACAATATTAATTATTTTTTCAGACTGTTTTTAATGATAACTATCAATTAACTAAATCAATGATCTTATTTAACTCTCCCATACCTGACTGTGTTCCAGAAAAATATTTGTCAATCCTATGGACATTATTAGCCATAGCACACAAAATCATTACCATCCATTGGAAAAGTGTGGCTTCTCCTACCTTCAAGAAATTTAAGAATCTTGCCTTAACTGCTGGACAAATGGAAATGTCTACATTGAAGAACAGAACTAGCAGACCTACACCATATTGCAGCTCTTGGATGAAAGTAATGGAAATACTTGAGGAAAATGGAAAATGATACATGATTTTATGTTTTAATCCTCACACAATGTTCAAATATATTATAATCTGTATCGACACCAATGTATATAGTTTCATAATGTTATGAAGTTCTTTAGTTTTAGGATTGTATATATGTTATTTATATCTATTTCATGTATTGTTATCAAAAGATGATATTTTAATTAAAAAAAAAAAAAGAGTAAAGTACAAAAAAAAAAAAATCTGAAAAGACTTTACCTGTGGCCATACTCTCAAAATGGGCACATTTCATTGTCACAGGTGCAAGGCATGGCTGCACATAGATATTGTTTCCAACATCCAATAAATGGTCGCAAATATGGAGTGAGAACTTATGTGGACTGTAATACCAAAATTTAGTATATGTGGCTAGATGTAATGAAAAGGACTAATGCCTTAGCTAACCATATACAGGATCAGTCTGGACACAAGTTTCCTTTTTCATGTTTAGAAAAAATAAACATCACTGCTAGGGGAAGTAGCATCATCAATAAAACTGAAGTAGCGGAGACCAGGTGGATAGCATATTTACAAGCTGACAAGAAACCTGGTTTAAATGGTTTCGTTCCTTTAAAACCAGTGTTGAGGCAGGAACTTGAAGAAGCAATCCATTTGGCCCTTTTACTTAATATAATGATGGGCTCATTTTGAAAATAATATGGATCTGAATCAGGCTTTGCCAAAAGTGCTTATCCCATTGTTGACTGTTGCCATTAGTATCTATGGTGATCTTATACTGATTTTAATATTATTTGCTTGTTATTTTGGACTTTATTAAAATCTTTTCAGTGGTGTTTTATGTCTGCATGTGAACCCTCTATAAGGGAACAGAGGTTTTCAAATGTTTCTTTTGGTGTTAAGATATTCTCACAAAAAAAAAAAAAAAAAATATATATATATATATATATATACCTACATACACGCACACACACACACACTCCGAGTGGTGGAACAGTGATTTATTTGCTATTTTGTGTGAATTACTATTTAACTGTAGTCTCCAAACAGACTCTGTGCCTCATGAATGGAGAAAGGCAGCAGTCATCCCTCTGCACAAAGGTGAGCCATCTACAAACCCTGGAAACTACAGACCCATAAGTCTCACTAGTCTTGTATGTGAAGCCATGGAAAGAATCATCATGGAGATGATGATGGCTTAATAACCTCAGCTTTGGCCGGCTAAGAACTTGCTATATTCAAATGGACGTATAAGAGAATTTAAGTACCTTTATCTGCTTTTTTTTTTCAAAAAAATACAGTATTTAAATTGATTTTAACTGTGTGGAAGGAATATTAGCTCAACTGGAAGTTTTCACTCTGCTCTTCAGTGTGGAAGGAATATTAGCTGAACTGGAAGTTAGTCAGTGTTTGCTGAATTTTGTTATTTGCTAGTAATTACAGGTGTGGGGGTAGTCACATTCTTTGATTTCCTGTCCTTGCCTATTTAAGTGGTACAGTGTGAAATATTTTCTGCTTAAAAACCTCGACTTTGGCCGTCTAAGAACTTGCTATATTCAACTGGACGTATAAGAGAATTTAATTACCTTTATCTGCTTTTTTTTTTCAAAAAATACAGTATTTAAATTGATTTTAACTGTGTGGAAGGAATATTAGCTGAACTGGAAGTTTTCACTCTGCTCCTCAGTGTGGAAGGAATATTAGCTGAACTGGAAGTTAGTCACTGTTTGCTGAATTTTGTTATTTGCTAGTAATTACAGGTGTGGGGGTAGTCACATTCTTTGATTTCCTGTCCTTGCCTATTTAAGTGGTACAGTGTGAAATATTTTCTGCTTAAAACCTCAACTTTGGCCGGCTAAGAACTTGCTATATTCAACTGGATCATAAGAGAATTTAAGTACCTTTATCTGCTTTTTTTTTTTTCAAAAAAATACAGTATTTAAATTGATTTTAACTGTGTGGAAGGAATATTAGCTCAACTGGAAGTTTTCACTCTGCTCTTCAGTGTGGAAGGAATATTAACTGAACTGGAAGTTAGTCAGTGTTTGCTGAACTTTGTTAATTGCTAGTAATTACAGGTGTGGGGTAGTCACTGTCTTTGATTTCCTCTCCTTGCCTATTTAATTGGTACAGTGTGAAATATTTTCTGCTTAAAAACCTCAGCTTTGGCCGGCTAATGACTTGCTGTATTCAACTGGTCGAATAACAGTATTTAAGTACCTTTATCTGCTTTTTTTCAAAAAATACAGTATTTAAATTGATTTTAACTGTGTGGAAGGAATATTAGCTCAACTGGAAGTTTTCACTCTGCTCTTCAGTGTGGAAGGAATATTAGCTGAACTGGAAGTTAGTCAGTGTTTGCTGAATTTTGTTATTTGCTAGTAATTACAGGTGTGGGGGTAGTCACATTCTTTGATTTCCTGTCCTTGCCTGTTTAAGTGGTACAGTGTGAAATATTTTCTGCTTAAAACCTCAGCTTTGGCGGCTAAGAACTTGCTATATTCAACTGGACGATAAGAGAATTTAAGTACCTTCATCTGCTTTTTTTTTCAAAAATACAGTATTTAAATTGATTTTAACTGTGTGGAAGGAATATTAGCTCAACTGGAAGTTTTCACTCTGCTCTTCAGTGTGGAAGGAATATTAGCTCAACTGGAAGTTAGTCAGTGTTTGCTGAATTTTGTTATTTGCTAGTAATTACAGGTGAGGGGTAGTCACATTCTTTGATTTCCTGTCCTTGCCTATTTAAGTGGCACAGTGTGAAATATTTTCTGCTTAAAAGCTTTGCCCCAGCTAAGAACTTGCTATATTCAACTGGACGTATAAGAAATTTAAGTACCTTTATCTGCTTTTTTTTTCCCAAAAATACAGTATTTAAATTGATTTTAACTGTGTGGAAGGAATATTAGCTCAACTGGAAGTTTTCACTCTGCTCTTCAGTGTGGAAGGAATATTAGCTGAACTGGAAGTTAGTCAGTGTTTGCTGAATTTTGTTATTTGCTAGTAATTACAGGTGTGGCGGTAGTCACATTCTTTGATTTCCTGTCCTTGCCTATTTAAGTGGTACAGTGTGAAATATTTTCTGCTTAAAAACCTCAGCTTTGGCCGGCTAAGAACTTGCTATATTCAACTGGACGTATAAGAGAATTTAAGTACCTTTATCTGCTTTTTTTTTTTTTTAAAAATACAGTATTTAAATTGATTTTAACTGTGTGGAAGGAATATTAGCTCAACTGGAAGTTTTCACTCTGCTCTTCAGTGTGGAAGGAATATTAGCTGAACTGGAAGTTAGTCAGTGTTTGCTGAATTTTGTTATTTGCTAGTAATTACAGGTGTGGGGGTAGTCACATTCTTTGATTTCCTGTCCTTGCCTATTTAAGTGGTACAGTGTGAAATATTTTCTGCTTAAAAACCTCAGCTTTGGCCGGCTAAGAACTTGCTATATTCAACTGGACGTATAAGAGAATTTAAGTACCTTTATCTGCTTTTTTTTTTTCAAAAAAATACAGTATTTAAATTGATTTTAACTGTGTAGAAGGAATATTAGCTGAACTGGAAGTTAGTCAGTGTTTGCTGAATTTTGTTATTTGCTAGTAATTACAGGTGTAGGAGTAGTCACATTCTTTGATTTCCAGTCCTTGCCTATTTAAGTGGTACAGTGTGAAATATTTTCTGCTTAAAACCTCAGCTTTGGCTGGCTAAGAACTTGCTATATTCAACTGGACGTATAAGAGAATTTAAGTACCTTTATCTGCTTTTTTTTTTCAAAAAAATGCAGTATTTAAATTGATTTTAACTGTGTGGAAGGAATATTAGCTCAACTGGAAGTTTTCACTCTGCTCTTCAGTGTGGAAGGAATATTAGCTGAACTGGAAGTTAGTCAGTGTTTGCTGAATTTTGTTATTTGCTAGTAATTACAGGTGTGGGGGTAGTCACATTCTTTGATTTCCTGTCCTCTCCTATTTAAGTGGTACAGTGTGAAATATTTTCTGCTTAAAAACCTCAGCTTTGGCCGGCTAAGAACTTGCTATATTCAACTGGACGTATAAGAGAATTTAAGTACCTTTATCTGCTTTTTTTTTTTCAAAAAAATACAGTATTTAAATTGATTTTAACTGTGTGGAAGGAATATTAGCTCAACTGGAAGTTTTCACTCTGCTCTTCAGTGTGGAAGGAATATTAGCTGAACTGGAAGTTAGTCAGTGTTTGCCGAATTTTGTTATTTGCTAGTAATTACAGGTGTGGGGGTAGTCACATTCTTTGATTTCCTGTCCTTGCCTATTTAAGTGGTACAGTGTGAAATATTTTCTGCTTAAAAACCTCAGCTTTGGCCGGTTAAGAACTTGCTATATTCAACTGTACGTATAAGAGAATTTAAGTACCTTTTATCTGCTTTTTTTTTCAAAAAATACAGTATTTAAATTGATTTTAACTGTGTGGAAGGAATATTAGCTCAACTGGAAGTTTTCACTCTGCTCTTCAGTGTGGAAGGAATATTAGCTGAACTGGAAGTTAGTCAGTGTTTGCTGAATTTTGTTATTTGCTAGTAGTTACAGGTGTGGGGGTAGTCACATTCTTTGATTTCCTGTCCTTGCCTATTTAAGTGGTACAGTGTGAAATATTTTCTGCTTAAAACCTCAGCTTTGGCCGCTAAGAACTTGCTATATTCAACTGGACGTGATAAGAGAATTTAAGTACCTTTTATCTGCTTTTTTTTTTTCAAAAAAGTACATTATTTAAATTGATTTTAACTGTGTGGAAGGAATATTAGCTCAACTGGAAGTTTTCACTCTGCTCTTCAGTGTGGAAGGAATATTAGCTGAACTGGAAGTTAGTCAGTGTTTGCTGAATTTTGTTATTTGCTAGTAATTACAGGTGTTGGGGTAGTCACATTCTTTGATTTCCTGTCCTTGCCTATTTAAGTGGTACAGTGTGAAATATTTTCTGCTTAAAAACCTCAGCTTTGGCCGGTTAAGAACTTGCTATATTCAACTGGACGTATAAGAGAATTTAAGTACCTTTATCTGCTTTTTTTCCTCAAAAAAATACAGTATTTAAATTGATTTTAACTGTGTGGAAGGAATATTAGCTCAACTGGAAGTTTTCACTCTGCTCTTCAGTGTGGAAGGAATATTAGCTGAACTGGAAGTTAGTCAGTGTTTGCTGAATTTTGTTATTTGCTAGTAATTACAGGTGTGGGGGTAGTCACATTCTTTGATTTCCTGTCCTTGCCTATTTAAGTGGTACAGTGTGAAATATTTTCTGCTTAAAAACCTCGGCTTTGGCCGGCTAAGAACTTGCTATATTCAACTGGACGTATAAGAGAATTTAAGTACCTTTATCTGCTTTTTTTTTTTCAAAAAAATACAGTATTTAAATTGATTTTAACTGTGTGGAAGGAATATTAGCTCAACTGGAAGTTTTCACTCTGCTCTTCAGTGTGGAAGGAATATTAGCTGAACTGGAAGTTAGTCAGTGTTTGCTGAATTTTGTTATTTGCTAGTAATTACAGGTGTGGGGGTAGTCACATTCTTTGATTTCCTGTCCTTGCCTATTTAAGTGGTACATTGTGAAATATTTTCTGCTTAAAAACCTCAACTTTGGCCGGCTAAGAACTTGCTATATTCAACTGGACGTATAAGAGAATTTAAGTACCTTTATCTGCTTTTTTTCAAAAAAATACAGTATTTAAATTGATTTTAACTGTGTGGAAGGAATATTAGCTCAACTGGAAGTTTTCACTCTGCTCTTCAGTGTGGAAGGAATATTAGCTGAACTGGAAGTTAGTCAGTGTTTGCTGAATTTTGTTATTTGCTAGTAATTACAGGTGTGGGGTAGTCACATTCTTTGATTTCCTGTTTGCCTATTTAAGTGGTACAGTGTGTAATATTTTCTGCTTAAAAACCTCAGCTTTGGCCGGCTAAGAACTTGCTATATTCAACTGGACGATAAGAGAATTTATACCTTTATCTGCTTTTTTTTCAAAAATACAGTATTTAAATTGATTTTAACTGTGTGGAAGGAATATTAGCTCAACTGGAAGTTTTCACTCTGCTCTTCAGTGTGGAAGGAATATTAGCTGAACTGGAAGTTAGTCAGTGTTTGCTGAATTTTGTTATTTGCTAGTAATTACAGTTGTGGGGGTAGTCACATTCTTTGATTTCCTGTCCTTGCCTGTTTAAGTGGTACAGTGTGAAATATTTTCTGCTTAAAAACCTCAGCTTTGGCCGGCTAAGAACTTGCTATATTCAACTGGACGTATAAGAGAATTTAAGTACCTTCATCTGCTTTTTTTCAAAAATACAGTATTTAAATTGATTTTAACTGTGTGGAAGGAATATTAGCTCAACTGGAAGTTTTCACTCTGCTCTTCAGTGTGGAAGGAATATTAGCTCAACTGGAAGTTAGTCAGTGTTTGCTGAATTTTGTTATTTGCTAGTAATTAAAGGTGAGGGGTAGTCACATTCTTTGATTTCCTGTCCTTGCCTATTTAAGTGGCACAGTGTGAAATATTTTCTGCTTAAAAACCTCGGCTTTGGCTGGCTAAGAACTTGCTATATTCAACTGGACGTATAAGAGAATTTAAGTACCTTTATCTGCTTTTTTTTTTCCAAAAAATACAGTATTTAAATTGATTTTAACTGTGTGGAAGGAATATTAGCTCAACTGGAAGTTTTCACTCTGCTCTTCAGTGTGGAAGGAATATTAGCTGAACTGGAAGTTAGTCAGTGTTTGCTGAATTTTGTTATTTGCTAGTAATTACAGGTGTGGGGGTAGTCACATTCTTTGATTTCCTGTCCTTGCCTATTTAAGTGGTACAGTGTGAAATATTTTCTGCTTAAAATCTCAGCTTTGGCTAAGAACTTGCTATATTCAACTGGACGTATAAGAGAATTTAAGTACCTTTATCTGCTTTTTTTTTCCCAAAAAATACAGTATTTAAATTGATTTTAACTGTGTGGAAGGAATATTAGCTCAACTGGAAGTTTTCACTCTGCTCTTCAGTGTGGAAGGAATATTAGCTGAACTGGAAGTTAGTCAGTGTTTGCTGAATTTTGTTATTTGCTAGTAATTACAGGTGTGGGGGTAGTCACATTCTTTGATTTCCTGTCCTTGCCTGTTTAAGTGGTACAGTGTGAAATATTTTCTGCTTAAAAACCTCAGCTTTGGCCGGCTAAGAACTTGCTATATTCAACTGGACGTATAAGAGAATTTAAGTACCTTCATCTGCTTTTTTTTTTCAAAAAAATACAGTATTTAAATTGATTTTAACTGTGTGGAAGGAATATTAGCTCAACTGGAAGTTTTCACTCTGCTCTTCAGTGTGGAAGGAATATTAGCTCAACTGGAAGTTAGTCAGTGTTTGCTGAATTTTGTTATTTGCTAGTAATTACAGGTGTGGGGGTAGTCACATTCTTTGATTTCCTGTCCTTGCCTATTTAAGTGGCACAGTGTGAAATATTTTCTGCTTAAAAACCTCGGCTTTGGCTGGCTAAGAACTTGCTATATTCAACTGGACGTATAAGAGAATTTAAGTACCTTTATCTGCTTTTTTTTTCCCAAAAAATACAGTATTTAAATTGATTTTAACTGTGTGGAAGGAATATTAGCTCAACTGGAAGTTTTCACTCTGCTCTTCAGTGTGGAAGGAATATTAGCTGAACTGGAAGTTAGTCAGTGTTTGCTGAATTTTGTTATTTGCTAGTAATTACAGGTGTGGCGGTAGTCACATTCTTTGATTTCCTGTCCTTGCCTATTTAAGTGGTACAGTGTGAAATATTTTCTGCTTAAAAACCTCAGCTTTGGCCGGCTAAGAACTTGCTATATTCAACTGGACGTATAAGAGAATTTAAGTACCTTTATCTGCTTTTTTTTTTTTTTAAAAATACAGTATTTAAATTGATTTTAACTGTGTGGAAGGAATATTAGCTCAACTGGAAGTTTTCACTCTGCTCTTCAGTGTGGAAGGAATATTAGCTGAACTGGAAGTTAGTCAGTGTTTGCTGAATTTTGTTATTTGCTAGTAATTACAGGTGTGGGGATAGTCACATTCTTTGATTTCCTGTCCTTGCCTATTTAAGTGGTACAGTGTGAAATATTTTCTGCTTAAAAACCTCAGCTTTGGCCGGCTAAGAACTTGCTATATTCAACTGGACGTATAAGAGAATTTAAGTACCTTTATCTGCTTTTTTTTTTTCAAACAAATACAGTATTTAAATTGATTTTAACTGTGTAGAAGGAATATTAGCCGAACTGGAAGTTAGTCAGTGTTTGCTGAATTTTGTTATTTGCTAGTAATTACAGGTGTAGGAGTAGTCACATTCTTTGATTTCCAGTCCTTGCCTATTTAAGTGGTACAGTGTGAAATATTTTCTGCTTAAAAACCTCAGCTTTGGCTGGCTAAGAACTTGCTATATTCAACTGGACGTATAAGAGAATTTAAGTACCTTTATCTGCTTTTTTTTTTCAAAAAAATGCAGTATTTAAATTGATTTTAACTGTGTGGAAGGAATATTAGCTCAACTGGAAGTTTTCACTCTGCTCTTCAGTGTGGAAGGAATATTAGCTGAACTGGAAGTTAGTCAGTGTTTGCTGAATTTTGTTATTTGCTAGTAATTACAGGTGTGGGGTAGTCACATTCTTTGATTTCCTGTCCTCTCCTATTTAAGTGCTACAGTGTGAAATATTTTCTGCTTAACAACCTCAGCTTTGGCCGGCTAAGAACTTGCTATATTCAACTGGACGTATAAGAGAATTTAAGTACCTTTATCTGCTTTTTTTTTTTTTCAAAAAAAATACAGTATTTAAATTGATTTTAACTGTGTGGAAGGAATATTAGCTGAACTGGAAGTTTTCACTCTGCTCTTCAGTGTGGAAGGAATATTAGCTGAACTGGAAGTTAGTCAGTGTTTGCCGAATTTTGTTATTTGCTAGTAATTACAGGTGTGGGGGTAGTCACATTCTTTGATTTCCTGTCCTTGCCTATTTAAGTGGTACAGTGTGAAATATTTTCTGCTTAAAAACCTCAGCTTTGGCCGGTTAAGAACTTGCTATATTCAACTGTACGTATAAGAGAATTTAAGTACCTTTATCTGCTTTTTTTTTTTCAAAAAAATACAGTATTTAAATTGATTTTAACTGTGTGGAAGGAATATTAGCTCAACTGGAAGTTTTCACTCTGCTCTTCAGTGTGGAAGGAATATTAGCTGAACTGGAAGTTAGTCAGTGTTTGCTGAATTTTGTTATTTGCTAGTAGTTACAGGTGTGGGGGTAGTCACATTCTTTGATTTCCTGTCCTTGCCTATTTAAGTGGTACAGTGTGAAATATTTTCTGCTTAAAAACCTCAGCTTTGGCCGGCTAAGAACTTGCTATATTCAACTGGACGTATAAGAGAATTTAAGTACCTTTATCTGCTTTTTTTTTTTCAAAAAAGTACATTATTTAAATTGATTTTAACTGTGTGGAAGGAATATTAGCTCAACTGGAAGTTTTCACTCTGCTCTTCAGTGTGGAAGGAATATTAGCTGAACTGGAAGTTAGTCAGTGTTTGCTGAATTTTGTTATTTGCTAGTAATTACAGGTGTTGGGGTAGTCACATTCTTTGATTTCCTGTCCTTGCCTATTTAAGTGGTACAGTGTGAAATATTTTCTGCTTAAAAACCTCAGCTTTGGCGGTTAAGAACTTGCTATATTCAACTGGACGATAAGAGAATTTAAGTACCTTTATCTGCTTTTTTCCTCAAAAAATACAGTATTTAAATTGATTTTAACTGTGTGGAAGGAATATTAGCTCAACTGGAAGTTTTCACTCTGCTCTTCAGTTAGTCCCACCCACCCTCCCTGTTTTTGTTTTGGTGTTAATCTTAGTGGCCTTGCAGCTGCCCGCCCTCTTGTAAATTTGTGTTTGGATACTCCTTCTGGGCCCATCTCATTTGCTCACTCAACTGAGTGCAGTGAGATCATATTCTGATTTCAGGCACTCCTACTGTGTACAAAGAGAGCATCTGGGAAACATAGAAAAAAAAAAAAAAAATTTAAGCTTGTTTCCTGCCTTTCCTGTTAAGTGGTATAGACTATTTGTAGGCTTCTGAGCCACCAAGCCCTTCTGTGTTGGAGGGAAGCCTTCTAGCTTAGTTTTTTTTTCCCTATAACTAGCCAGTTTTCTAGTTTCAACACTCAAATCTGTTTCTTTGATCTCAGCACTTGTTCAGGAAAAAAAAAAAAAATTTCATCTGATTTTACTGTACTTGTGTTTCTACCTACTTTTTTTTACTTTTGCATCATCTTAAAAGTACTCAATTGTATTTATTACTGCTTGGTGTAACTCATTCTAAGCCTTCTGGTTTAAACACTTGGGCTTCGGACCAGTTGTTTTGCACTGAGAGGGTTTGTGGTCTGCACTGTAGTGAACTTACATCCTTCTAGGTTGGGAACTGCTGATTGAGGGCTCAGTGTCTGTTATTCTAAAAGTGTATTAATTCTGGTTTAAGCACTTGGGCTTTCAGGCCAGTTATTTTACATTAAGAGGGTTCGTGGTCTGCACTCTTGTGGGAGGAGAGGCTGGACTCTGCCCTTCTGAGCTGGGAATTTCTGATTGAAGGCTTATAGTGCATGCATATCTGAACTGCTTCTTACTGAAGTTGGTGCGCCTTGTTTGCTGTGGCATAGACTGGATTCGGGCCTGCTGGATCTAGCTTTGTTTGTGTAACTTGAGCACTAATCCAGGCATTCTCTAAAGTATTCAGTTGTATTTATTACTGCTTGGTAGTAACTTGATTAAAGTTTAGCTGTCATTCTAAGTCTTTTGGATTAAGCACTTGGGCTTCAGACCAGTTGTTTTACATTAGGAAGGTTTGTGGCATGCACTGTGGTGGCAGGTCAGGTAGCTTTCATCCTTCTAAGTTGGGAACTGCTGATTGAGAGCCCAGTGTCTGTTATTCTTAAAGTGTATTAGTTCTGGTTTAAGCACTTGGGCTTCAGGCCAGTTATTTTACATTAAGAAGGTTTGTGGTCTGCACTCTTGTGGGAGAAGAGGCTGGACTCTGCCCTTCTGAGCTGGGAATTTCTGGTTAAAGGTTTATAGTGCCTGAATATTTGAACTGTATCTTACTGAAATTGGTACACCTTGTTTGCTGTAGCATAGACTAGATCCAGGCCTGCTGAATATAGCTTTGTTTATATGCTTGTTGTTTGTTTGCTTGTTATTTCCTGGAACGCTAATTCCACCACATACGGCTTCTCAGCTTCTGTGGCTCACTAGTGATATCTGCATTGCTTACTGTACTTATTTCCTTGTTTCACTTGAAAGAAAGTTACTGTTTGTCGGTTTTGCATTTAAGTTACCTGTAACACATTGCACTTAAGTTACCTGGCACTTGCTCACTAAAGCAATTATATAAGTCAGCACTAAAAATTAAAAGCACTACACCCTCACTCCCCACTGGCCCTGGTTTTCAATTATTAAGGAATTCCCAATATTATTCTAGCATGTCCAAAGGTCAGTTGTCAATCTCCTCTCCGGTCCAGCTGGTGAATCTGGGAATTTTGAGGCAATGTTACAACTGCCTCATGTACACAGACAACCCTCTCCTCCTCCCAACAAATTCCAACACATGTGAGAGATGCAATCATATAGCCAAACTGGAGGCCAAGCTCTCTCAACTCAGTACTGGCATAACCAGTCAGGAGGAGAAGGAAACCACACTCACTACAATTCCAGTCTCACATAGACCTACCACGACAGCAAACCAAACACATAATCACACAAAACATACTCGAGGCTCTAAATAAAGATCTGCCGAAGGAGCAGAGACCTCCAAAGCAGACACCCAAGCAGCCGCTACCCCAAAACAAAACACGTGCAACAGATATCTCACAAAGCCAGTGTGCCAAACAGTCACAGCCCTTAAGACTAAACAACACACCTGATACACTTGTAATAGGTGACTCTATCGTCAGGCACACTGACGTCCTGCTCACCAGGCTGAACAAGGAGAGGGTCACGGTGAGCAGCCTGTCGGGCGCTAGGATCCGCCACATAACACAAGCACTCGGGTCACTCCAAGGCAAGTACAAATATGATTCAGTCATTGTCCATGCTGGTGTGAATGACCTGAGACGCACCTCCCTGGACTACATGAAAAGAGACATAAAGGAGCTCTCTGAGCATGTAGCCCAGGCCGGTATGACCCTGACCTTGAGTAGCATCTTACCCTCACCAAGAATGATGCCACAATATGAAGACAAGATGATCAATTTCAACAATTGGCTTAAGTACTGGTGTCATTCAAAGGGGATCCAATGCCTGTCAGCTTGGGATGATATGCTCGACAAGCCACGATGCTTCGCTAGGGACGGCTTGCACCTGTCACCCTGGGCTTTCGGATATTGGCAAAGGCTCTTGCTACCCCATAGTGCCTTTTTAGGCAAGGCTCAAAAGACAAACCCACCTCCATAGGTAACACAAGGATAAGAAACTAAGAGTAATGCTACTCAACGCCAGAAGTCTAAACCTCAAGATGCACGACTCAAACTCTCCTTAGCATGGAGAACATCGATATCTGTGCAGTAACAGAAACCTGGTTCAGGGCTCCCGAGAGCACCCCAGCACTACCAGGTTATACCTCATACCATGCTTTTCGGCCCCAAAACTTGGACCGAACCACAAAAGGAGGGGAGTATCGATATTCATCAAAGATACCCACACATCCAGGTTGGTGGCAAAGCACGAAGCATCAGAGACTATCCATGTGCCGCTAACAGTGGGTAAAACTGCCTTCCAGTTTATAGCCTGCTACAGACCACCCTCCCAAACCCAGGAACCCCACTCGGCCTTCCTGAGAACACTGGAAAATATGAAGGTCTCTCCAAACACCATTATATTGGGCGACTTCAACTACCCAAACATAGACTGGGAGCATTACTCTAGCTCCAACACCCTAGCCCAAAGGTTCCTAGAATTTATAAACTCAAATGCTATGGAACAACTTGTTACCACTCCCACAAGAGGGGAAAACATACTGGACCTGATCATCACCAACATGGGGACTCTATGCTCCAGACCAGAAGTGTATCCCTCACTGGTAAGATCAAACCATAAACTAATCTCACTGGATATTCACATCCCGACCCCACCCCCTGCCCAGAAAACCACAGTGAAAAACTTCTCTAAAGCAAATTTTACACTCCTCAAAACTGAGGTGCATGCCTTCAAAGCCCCCGGGCCTGTGGAAAATACGGCCCAGACCGCAGAATCCTTTATAAACGCATTCTATGAACACCTTCAGGAATGCATGGATCATGCGATCCCAAATAAAACCAAGACCCAATCCTCCAAAGGCAGACGTCCTGTCTGGTGGACCCCAGCCATAAACAAACTGTACAATAGAAGGAGGAAGCTACTAAATGATAAAGCAAAATCCCAAAAAGGGAAGGCATCACTGATCAGTATTAGCAAAAACTACGGGCACACATAAAATTGTCTAAGGCCAGCTTCAGAGAAAAATTGCACAGGACACTAAGGATAATCACAAGGCTTTCTTTAGTTATGTTAGGAACCTGGGTGGTAATTCCCAGATATGCTCAGAATTTGTCCAAAATGACAAAAAATACACCGAACCCACAGACATTGCCAACATCCTAGCTGACAGGTTCAGCGCAAACTTCTCCCCCCCCCCACCAAAAGGGCAAATATCTATCCCAGCAGAGTGCTGCCCCCCTGACATCTCAGATGCTCAGGTAAGAGCCCTCTCCAAAGCAAAAACACAGCATCAATGGGACCAGATGGTGTCCCGGCTGCGTCCTACATGAACTCAAAGAAGAGCTAAACCCAAACATAAAACTACTGTTCAATCTCAGCCTTACTACAGGATATGTGCCCAAAGAGTGGCGTGCAGCAACAGTGGTCCCTCTCCATAAAGGTGGTGCCTCAACGGATCCTGGAAACTATCGCCCATAAGCCTGACTAGCTTGGTCTGCAAAGCTATGGAAAGGATCATCATGGACCTCATAAATAAAGATATTGGGGACCTACAAACACTGGATCCTACCCAGTTCGGCTTTGTTAAGGGCAGATCCTGCCTCTTAAACCTGGTTGATTTCTTTGAAACAGTCACCAAGGCCATTGACGAGGGGAAGGTGGTCCACACAGCCTACCTGGACCTCGCAAAAGCCTTCGATACAATACCCCACTCGGGCATTATAGATAAGCTCACCAGCGTAAATATAAACCCCTCTGTCACTAGATGGATTACAAACTGGCTCAAGGACAGAACCCACATGGTTAGAATTGCTGGAGCCATGTCCGACTCCAAACCAGTTACAAGTGGTGTCCCACAAGGCTCAGTCCTGGGACCTCTCTTGTTCGGTATATATTTCTCGGAGGTACAGGCCAACACGTAAGGACTGTGGCTGACCAAGTTCGCAGATGACTGCAAACTGGGCGCCATAATCGACTCTCCAGCCAACACAAGCATCCTCCAAAAGGGCATCATAGAAACAGACAACTGGTGCCAGAGCCATGGCCTCAAGCTAAATGCCAAAAAGTGTATAGTCATCCCCTTTGGCAAAAACAAAGTGCCCACAAATTACCACATAGGTGGAAATCCATTAAGTACAGAAGAAGTAATTAGGGACCTGGGGACCCAAGTTGATAGTAATCTCTCATTTGACAACCACGTGGCCAAAGTGGTTAGAAAAACATTTTATATAGCCCACCTAATCATGAAGGGATTCACATCTAGATCAGGGGAGGTCATCGTGCCTCTTAACTCATCCCTCATCAGGCCCATAATTGAGTACAATGCCCCTTTTGAGATGTACCTTACCAGACACCTGCAGCAACTGGAAAGACCCCAAAAGTACCTCACCAAGAGGATTAAAGGGCTCAAACAGATGCCATATGCTGCCCGGTTAAAGAAACTCCAGCTCTACTCAGTGGCATACCACCTGTTCAGAGGCGATCTGTGCCTGACGTATAAAGCCATGTCCAACCCGGAATTAATGGACATGCTGCACCTCAGAAAATCCAAATCCCATCAAGCTACGCGCTCGAGAGACTTGAACCTCAGCACTGAAATAAATAGGACATGCTGGAGGGACAGATTCATAACCCAGAGGCTCCCTTCACTCTGGAATAAAATCCCAGTCCAGGTTAGGCAGAGTCCTCATTGACTCTCTTCAAGAGGAATCTTGATGAGTGGATGGGAGATCGTAGGTTTACCCCGGGTATCACTTCTGTGTCACTGTTAGACAGAGGCACAGTATACTAACCTCGAAAAAGGGCATAGCAAAATAAATTTAAAATGGGTGGCGAAAGCCAAACACATTCTGGCTAGGCTTATAAATGCCCTAGGGCAGATGGCCTAGTATGAACCTATGAACCTATGAACAGAGATATACTAAACCTCAAACACTGGATCCAACCCAGTTTGGTTTCATAGAGGGCAGATCTTGCCTACTGGTGGACTTCTTTGAAAAGGTCACCAAAGCAATGGATGAAGGCAAAATTGTTCACACTGCCTACCTTGACCCGGACAAGGCATTTGACACAGTACCCCACTCTGGCATTGTTGACAAACTCAAGAGGTTAGGTACAAACCCTTAAGTCACTTGGTGGATAGCCAACTGGCTCACAGGCAGGACCCAGGAAGTTAGAATTGGAGAGTCCACCTCTACAAAGAGGCCATTCACAAGTGAAGTCCCTCCAGCATCAGCCCTTGGGCCGTTCCTTTTTGGCATTTACTTCTCAGAAAAAATGGCCAATGTGACTGACTAAACTGCAGAGGAGGGGCTGACACAGACAAACAACTGGTGTCAGAGCCATGGACTAAAACTAATTGCCAAGAAATGCATACTAGTATCCTTTCGGAAGTCATCCATCCCTGGTAACTATCATATTGACAACACAGTTGACCCAGTAGTCAGGGACGTAGGGACACACACAGATAGTAAGCTAGCCTTTGACCATCACATGTCTACAGTGGTGAGGAAATTCTATGTTGCTCAAGTTATAAACAAAGGTGTGGCATCTAAGTCCAAGGATGTCATTGTTCCACTGTATTTGGCATGCGTCAGACCCATCATTGAGTACTGTGCCCCTTTTGGTATGTACCTAACCAGGCATAGCCAACAAGTGGAATGTCTGCAGAGGTTCCTCACTAAAAGAATACAGGGTGTAAGTAAAGTGTCCTATGCAAAGCACCTCAAGGCCTTATCCCTTTATTCTGTCTCCTACAGGCTTTTGAGGGGACATCTATGCCTGGCATACAGGGCATTGTCAGACCCCAATCTGCTGGACTACCTGCATATGCACAAAACAAACAGCACCAGAATTACCCATTCTAAAGACTTAAAATCTTGCCTGTGATATAAGTAGGACCTGCTGGAGAGATGGGTATGCATCCTGGAGACTACACCATCTATGGAACAGGCTCCCCATCCATCTGAAGTAGATTTCTTCCCTAACGCAATTCAAGTGAAACTTCGACAATTGGATGGGAAACTGGAAATTCATCCATGATTTCACGCCTATGTCTCTAATGGACACAGGTAACCTGTAAATGGTTCATCTCCCAGGCCCATTATTACACTTATCAAGGGTATCAGAACTTGTCAGAAATTTGGGATGCATGGCTTGGCTTAAGAAGGCCCTTGTGGTTGTTAGCCTCTTAAACACCTATGAACCTATACAGCCCTAGATAAGTGAATCCTTTCAAAATGTTCATAATATTCATTAATTGTATAACTCTCGTGTGATAGTGATAAGGCTGGTGGATGACAATGAACACTGAGAAGTTATCTGCATCAGCTGAAGCATTCAAGGAAGTTTTTTTTTATCTGCCAGAATACCTCTGCTTGCCATGGATCATCTAGCATTTATAATTAGGGGAGGTAGATATCATTAATGAGGTTTGTTTGTTTTGGGGGCATTCTTATATTTTATGTGTGCACAGGACTTTGAAGAGGAGTCTTGGATGTACTTCATCAGAGTGGAAAATGTCATCATTGTAATGCTTCATATTCAAAAATTTGAAAAACTAGCTGAGATGTGTATTCAGTACTGACTAATGCCTGCTCTCAGCTTTGCTTAATTAGAGTGATAACTGTGTACAGGAGACTACACCACATGATACAGATAGAGGACTTGTAAATATTAGGCACTATTTTTTAAATGAATTAAATAAGGTAAGCTATATTCCTTTTTTGATAAGATTCCCCTTGTGTAATTTGGCAAAACTATCTAAGGACATCTCTTATTTATAAACATACACACACATATTTATATGTGTGTGTGTGTGTGTGTGTGTGTGTGTGTGTATGTGTATGGAATACATTTGGAACGTTGAGCATTTTTAATATCAAAACAGAAACAAGCATCACCACAGTAGTGAAATATTAAATGCTAAAGATTAAAAATATAATATATATAGAAAACATGATGTTAAGTAGTCCTGTCTCAATTAGAAACTATGTAATAGGAAACCATCTCAAAAACAAAACATACACTGGCGCCAGAATGAATTGAGCACTTTTGTCCCATTTGTTATAGGACTTTTTCAGAATTAAACAATAAATCACTGACTTCATTTCCTTTTATATCGAAGCCATCCCATCATCACATCCTGTACCTTAAAGACATAGTTGTTCAATGACCAGTAATACTTATAAAATATTTGCTTACAATTCAATTTGTACTTAAATACAAACTAAACATAAAACTTCAAACATAACACATGACTATAAAAACTTTGTATCAAAAGTTAACATAATTTAGATAACTTTTAACTGAAATTTTGTCATTGATACCAGGTATTACATCAGCTGTTTAAAATATCTGCCATTTCAGCTCAATTCTCTCTAAAAAAAATTATTAAATGCACCTACAAATTTATCTGTGTTAACTTTTTCTACTACAAAAAAGGTAAATTTCTTAAAATTTTCACAACTTAAGCAAAAAAATGTTCTCTAACCCTATACCTTAATTTTCTTATACAAAAATTTTCACTTAGAACATACTGCAAGATATACTAAACCTTCACTCTGACAGTCAAATCTACCTCTAGCTGTTAGTGTGTATTTTAAATTTTTAAAATGATGACTATGCACACCCATCAAATATCTACACTGATTACAATTCAAACAAGCAAAAGTACCTAACTTAGTAATGACTCTATCATGATTTTCACTTCTATAGCCACCTTCTAAAATCTCTTTAAAATTTTTAGTTTTTTTATTAATAAAATTAGGTTGACTTCCTATAACCTTACTCAGTTCATCATTGCCCAAGATAATCTTCCAATTCTCCTGTACAATCCTTTTAATATTGGGTCCATCAACACTCATAGGTACTGGAAATGCACATTTAAATTTCTCATTCTGTGTGAAATTCTGACTTGGGTCCTTTTTCTGAAATCCAGCTTTAAGAATAGGAGGGTACTTATCAACCCCATGATTCTTAACATATTTGATTACATCATTCAATAATTCAACAGAATAACCCCTACAAAGGAAGAGCTGCTTGAGTGCCTCAACCTCTAATTGTTGATCATTCTACTGAGTCCAATTACTTGACCCTTAAATACATTAACTTTCATGTGTTTGGGATGGAAACTCTCAAAATGTAAATAATTATTGGTGAAAGTCTTCTTTCTATGCACATTACTCATAAATGTCTTTTTGTCTATATCCATCCCTATTTCAACGTCCAAAAATTGGACTAAAGTACCTTTGTTACCAACAGTAAATTTAAGCCAAGTTACTGTCTGGTTAATCTGTCTACAAAATTCGTCAAACTGTTCACTAGTTCCAGCCCACACAAAAACTAAATCATCAATGTACCGTCTATAGTACTTCACATATTTAAATAATTCCATCTTCATCAAAAAGGTAACTTCCCACCAACATAAAACTAAGTTGGCAAAAGCAGGGGCTACATGAGCCCCCATCGCTACCCCACTTTTTTGTTGATAGGTTTCCATTTCAAACATGAAAAAGTTATTATGTAGTACTAATTCCATCAACTGACAGATGACAAAAATGACTTCTTTACGCTTCACTTTGTCCAAATAAAGCCTCATAAACTCAATGCCCTCATTTTGGTCTATTGCAAGTCCTATCTCACCCTTCATTCTTTACATATGGGACTCGGCCTATTTACAAGCTGGAAGACTTCTGGTTGACTCATGGCTAGGTAGGTATCCCATGGTGCACCAGTACAATCCCCAGATCTTGTTTGCCACGTCAACGAGTTTGGTTGTGCATCTCTTTGACTAAGTGTTGCATATTATCACCTTTTTCAAAGTTTCTTCACTGTTTAGCTTAGATTAGTTATTTGGTTTTATATAGTTAAATCCTTACTGTTTGTAGTATTCAATTAGCATAGTTATAAAGTTATCTTATATTTGTGCCATTTGGTGCAATTTTTGGCCTTTGGCCATTTTTTTCTTCTTGGTATCCCGTGTTCCAGGTTTACTATTTGGATTAAAGTAGGTGCTTTTTTGCTCACTAGTATTCTGTGTGTTTAAATAGAATTTGGTGGTTTCCGCTTGCTATTTAGAGTTAATAGATTGCTGTTAGCATCGTTTTTGCTAATATTGTTGACAGAACTTCTTTCTGTTTGCATTTGCAGTTGACTTGTGCTATTATTGTTCTCCACTGTTCTGTTGAGTGTGCTATTCTTCCCTTATGACTGTTGGGTCTGTTTAAGTTAGAAGACCCTATCCCCTTTTGCCCGGGCTAGGCCTGTTTAAATTAGAGGACTTAGTCCTCGTAGTATCTTCCTTTCAGCAGGGCTAGGCGCGTTTAAGTTAGAGAAGTCCTCCTCCTCCTTCTCCGTGTGTGTGTGTTCTACTGATTTTAAGAATGTCTAAAGAGAGTAAGGAGCATAAGCCATCCGGCTTCAAGAAATGTGTTAAGTGCTCCCAAAAGATGTCCTTAATGGATGGTCATGGTAATTGTGTTTACTGTTTAGGGGCCATCCATTTCCAGGAGACCTGTTTATTCTGTCATGCCTTTAGTCCTAGGGTGTTGCAGGAAAGGAAGAACAAGTTAATTCTAAAAGGTCTTCTTAAACCTTCCTTCAAGGAAGACTTGTCTAGTTCCTCATCATCCTCCAAATCTGCTAAAGGAAAGTCTAAGTCTGCCAAGAGGCCCTCCCCGGCACCGGCTGGTGTCATGGAGCCACCTCTTAAAGTTGCCAAAACTGTCTCATTGGCTCCACAGATCTCGGAGCCAACTGAGAAGTGACATTGTTGTTGCAGGGTCAGTTCCAAGTTTCTCAGAGCCGACCACTGAGACTCTTGAGACTACTTCTCGGAGCCAGTCTATGGACCCTCTGCCGGTCTCCTTATTAGTGAAGTCTCCTGTACCTTCGAGATCTCTATCTCCTACCATGTCATCCAGGTCTTCCAGGAGTTTATCGGAAGAAGATGTGGAGAGGGTAGTACTGAGACTTTTGAAGTCGTCTGCGTTGCCTAAGTTGTTGTTGGCTCTGACCCAGTCGGCTCCGGAGCCACTCAAGCCCATTCAACCCTCTGTGTTCATTCCTCCTCTGAGCCATTCTGGTCTTTCGGTGCTGGACTGCTTGGTACCACCAGTGGAACCTTTGGCTCCAGCTTCCATTATGGTTGTTTCAGAGCCGTCTGTAGTATCAAGGGGTCGAAACTGTCCGGTCAGCCCCGACAGGGATGCTTGGAACTGAACTTTTTTGGTTCAGAGTCTTCCTCTCAGTGCGTCGGCTAGGGTGAGTTCAGAGCCGATGGCTGTGGCACCGACGGCATCCTCTGTCTTCTCGGAGCCAGAGAGGTCGGCTTTCGACATGATGAGTGTGCTGTCCCGACCGTCAGCTCCTGCTGGGGGTACCGGCACTCTTCCACCCATAGCACCTACTTTTGTCTCAGCTCCTACTCCCTCCAGCAGCAGCAGCAGAGACCCCCAGCCTCAGGAGCCACCGGCCGGTGGCCCCCATTTTTCCAAGACCTCCCCAGAATGTCCTTCCGAGGAGCTCCCATGGAAGAAGACTTGTAAGAGGAAGCATGTCTACTCCCAGGATGAGTCTTTGGCATCTGACACTGACCTCGAGGAGTCAGAAGGTTCCCCCAAGTCGTCCTCTGATGTCTCCTTCATAGACATCCTGGGGATCCGTAAACAGAGGTGCAACTGGCCCACTGTCACCCCTTCTGATGAGGAGTCAGTGTACCTGAAGGCTTTCGGGTCTCAACCTTCTGCCTGTTGGGTGTCTCCACCTTTTGACGAACTGATGGATTTAGTTAGTCGAAAGGTGTGGGTACTCCTGATGCCGTGGAGCCAGTTCCCAGGAGACCAAACAAGTTCCTTTCTTCCCCTCCAGGAAAAGACCTCTTTATCAAAAGGTGTGCCTGTAGATGCCATGGTGGTGGTGGTGGCCACAAAGAAGGAGTTAGCTGAGACTTCTTCTTTTGTTCATCCACCGAATAAGGAGTCTCGAATGATGGACAGATATGGGAAGCATATCTTCTCTTCAGCGGCATTTACCCTTAGATCGCTGAATTACCTTACTTACTTTACTAGGCTCCAGAGAGATCTCCTTAAAGAGTTAGGAGATTCTATACAAGGTACATGTACTGAGGGAGTCCCTGACAAGGTTTCTGCCCAGTTGTCCACCTTGACCTCTGTCGTTAAATCCTCCATGCCGCTTATTTCGTATGCAGCTGATGGTGCGAGCAGGGCAATGCGTTCAGGAATTTCCTTCAGGCGTCATTCCTGGATGCGTTTATGTAACTTTGCAGAACTGTTTGTCTACCTTTACCAATATACGACTGCTGAATCCTATACAATTGCACTTTATAAGCACTTACTCGAGTGCATGGATCGGGCATTCCCTAACAGAACCAAGATGCTATCCTCCAAAAAAAGGAAGCCAATGTGGTGGTTCCGTGCTATAAACAAACTCTACAACAGAAGAAAGAAACTGTTGCAAAAAAGATTAAAATCCCATGATTGGAGGAACTCCGTGGTCAGCCTCAGTAAGAAGCTGAGATCCCTCATAAAATCCTCCAAAGCTAGTTATGAAAACAAAATCGCCACTGATTCTAAAGACAACCACAACCGCTAACTTTACCCTTCTCTCATCCCCTAAAGGGCCCATCTCTATACTGGACGAATGCAAAGTACCTGTAATCACAGCTGCACAGGTAAAAAACACACTCTCCAAAGCCAAGAACACAGCATCCATGGGACCTGACAACATCCCAGGCTTTGTTCTCCATGAACTACAGAACAAATTGGCACCCCACCTAAGTACCATGTTCATTCATAGCCTCACCTCAGGCTTTGTGCCCACTGAATGGTGCACAGCAACAGTTATCTCACTTCACAAAGGGGGAGCCACCACAGACCCCGGGAACTACTGCCCCATTAGCCTGATGAGCCTGGTCTGCAAGTCTCTGGAGCATATCATCATGGAACTTATAAACAATGACATTGGTAATCTCCATACTCTGGACCCTACCCAGTTCGGGTTTGTAAAAGGCAGATCATGTCTCCTAAACCTGATAGAATTATTTGAAGCAGTCCTCAAAGCTGTAGATGAGGGTAAGGTAGTACACATAGCCTATCTAGATCTCGCCAAGGCTTTTGACACCATCCCCCACTCTGGCAATATAGACAAACTCACTAAACTAGGTATAAATCCCTATGTCACAAGATGGGTTGCCAGCTGGCTCACTGACCGAACACATACTGTGAAAGTAGCAGACTCTAAATCCAACTTCAGACCAGTGACAAGTGGAGTACCACAGGGTTCAGTCCTAGGTCCTCTCCTGTTTGGTATCTACTTCTCTGAAGTACAGGCTAACACAGAAGGTCTTTGGCTAACAAAGTTCGCAGATGACTGCAAACTAGGAGCCATAATCAAATCTTGTAACGATGTTTACATCCTACAAAAGGGCCTCACTGAGACAGATGCCTGGTGTCAAAGCCATGGCCTCAAGCTCAGTGCCAAAAAGTGCATTGTCATCCCTTTTGGTAAAAACTCTGTACCCATGAACTACCACATAGGTGATAGTCTACTTAACACCGAAAGTGTGATAAGAGACCTTGGGACACAGGTGGACAGTAGTCTCTCCTTTGATAATCACATCGCCACAGTAGTCAGGAAGTCCTTCTACGTGGCACACCTCATCACAAAAGGTTTCTCATCCAGGAAAAAAGAGGTCATTGTTCCCCTCTACTCCTCACTCATTACACCCATTATAGAGTACAACGCCCCTTTTGGTTTGTACCTCACAAGACATCTACAACAACTGGAAAGGCCTCAGAAATACCTCACTAAGAGGATTACTGGCCTCAAACAGATGCCCTACGCAGACCATTTCAAAAAACTCCAGCTTTACTCTGTCGCATATCGCCTACTTGGAGGCAATCTCTGCCTAACATACAAAGCTATGTCCAACCCAGAGCTGTTGGACATGCTCCACGTAAAAAATCCCAATCCCTCCGAACTACACGCTCAAGGGATGTGAACCTTGTCAACACAATAAACAGAACATGCTGGAGAGATAGATTCCTGTCTCAGAGACTTCCCATACCCTGGAACAAACTACCTATCTATATCAAACAAAGCTCCTCATTAGCACTCTTCAAGAAAAATCTTGATGATTGGATGGGAGATAGGAAATTCACCCCGGGGATCACTTCTGTGGCTCTGCTTGACAGGGGCACAGGAAAATAATTTTCTTGGGTGGCAAAAACCAGGGTACCGTTTGGCTAGGCTTATATAGGCCCTAGGACCAATAGCTTAGTACCTACCTATGAACCAATGCCCCATTCGATGGTTCCTCATTGTTTGGATCCAAGGTAAAGGACACACTTACCTGGTGTGAGCAAGAAGGAAAAACACTCTCTGCCGTGGGAATACGTTTTACTGTTCCCTCTAGACCAATACCCTAAGGTTCAGAGGGGCTGTAAAATGTGGTTCAAGAAGTCACAGAGGTTTTTCCAGGAGGCAGAAGGTGACTCCTCCTTCAGAGGCAGAAGAGGAGGAGGAAATCATAGACGTCGCCCTAGAGGCAGGGGCAGTCCGCAAAACCAGGGAAGTCGTGATTCCTTTCGGGGCCAGCCTTACCAATGACCCTGATGTAGGGCTAACTGTGCTTCCCTGGGGCCAGTCAGGGGTCGCATTTCTTTGTATCCAGAAGCCTGGCTAAGTATCACTCAGGACAAGTGGGTACAAAGAATTATTACCAGAGGTTATGTAATACCCTTTTCTCTTCCACCTTTTGATCCCAAGAAGATCCCAGATGTTCCAGTCAGTCACAGGTATCAGGCAACTGTGGAGGTCAACAAGTTGCTGTCAAAAAGAGTCATCCAAACCTTCCCAGCAGACCAAATAGGATTTGGAATTTACTCCAGATTTTTTTTAGTGCCAAAACGTACAGGGGACTGAAGGCCCATTCTGGACCTCAGCAGATTGAATGAATCAGTAAAGAAGGACATGTTCCGGATGGTAACACTGCAGTCTATACTCCTGTTGTTAGGGAAAGACAATTGAATGTGCTCAATAGATCTCCAAGATGCTTTCCATCACATAAAAATGGACAGGGCGTCAAGGAGTCCTCTACGCTTCCGGCTGGGAGCCAGTCACTTCCAGTTCCGTGCTCTGCCCTTTGGTCTCACTACAGCCCCCAGGGTGTTCACCAAATGTATGGCAGTACTGACAGCTCACCTGAGACGTCAAGGATTCCATGTGTTTCCGTATTTGGATGACTGGTTCCTGACTGGCCCCCATCAGACATCTACTCCTTCAGAGCAGGGACAATACTATTCAGCTTTGTGCCCAACTGGGAATCTCCATAAATTGGGAAAAAGCTGCCTTATTGCACTCTCAATCTGTGAATTTTTATAGGCACAGAGATAGACACAGTAAACATGGTGGTTCATCTTCCTGCCGAAAGGGCACAAAACCTGGTGCTTCAAATTCAGTTTCTTCTTCCCTTGTGAATGGTCAAAGCCAAGATTGTTTTGCAGCTCCTTGGGACCATGGCTTCCACCATACTATTAGTGTCACTAGCCAGGTTACACATGAGAATTCTTCAGTGGCTCTTGTCATCGCAATGGTCCTTTCAGCACCTTCCATTACCCCATCACATTCTACTGACAGGATCTTGCAAGAAGGACCTCCTTTGGTGGACATTACCCAATCAACTGACCACGGGCTCTTCAATTGTTCCTCGCCAACCCATTGCCACTGTGACCATGGATGCCTCACAGATGGGGGGGCATTATCTGGGCCAGGACTGTCCAAGGCATGTGGCAAGACCACGAAGCCCACCTGCATTTCAGCGTTCTAGAGATGAGGGCAGTGCTCCTGGTGTTGCAAGCATTTCATGATCTTCTTCCTTTGGAGACTATTGCAATACAGTCAGACAACATGTCTGTAGTATGGTATATCAACAAACAGGGCAGAACCAGATCTTGCCCACTCTGTCGAGAGGCCATGCGAGTTTGGGAATGGGCGATATCTTCCCAGAGCTTTCTGGTGGCAATGCACATTCCAGGGATGACCAATGTAATAGCCGGGCTATTCTGTTGCCTCACGAGTGGTCTCTTGAAACAGGAAACAGCGGAACAGGTTTTCCGCAGGTGGGCACAGCCTTGCTGTGACCTCTTTGCCAGTCCAATCAATGCCAAATGCAGCAGCTACTTTTCCCTCATCCCCCCTCCAGTCACCTGGGAGTCACCCAGAGGCACACTTGTTCAAGGTTGGCCCCTGGATCTCCTGTATGCTTTTCCTCCCTTTCCTCTCATTCCCAAGGTGATTCAGGGAGCGAAATGGCTGGGAAGCAAATTGATCCTCATTGCTCCTTACTGGCCTCGTCAGGTTTGGTTCCTCTTCCTCGGGCCTCTTCTCCTGGATGATCCTTAGATTCTGGACCCAGTTCCAGACCGGTTGACTGACATGTCAAGTTCGCTTCACACCTCGATACACACCCTCAATTTGACAGCATGGCTGCTCCAGTTTCATCCCTAGTCAGGCTTCACGACTTTTCACCTTCCGTGACTCATTTCCTTACGCCTTTTCATAAACCTTCATCTAGGAAACTTTATTCCAGTAAATGGAAAAGATTCTCTCTTTGGGCGGAGAAAATGGATGTTGAGCCCTTCACTGACCCCATTCCCGTAGTTTTGGAATTTCTCTCTGAACTATTTCACCAAGGATCTGCGGCTGCCACTATCAGAGTCCAATTGGCAGCGATTTCAAATTTCCATTTGGGGTTTCCAGATTCCAACTTGATGTCTCATAAATTGTGCAAAACCTTCCTCAAAGGTGCCACTTTGCTCAGATCTCCTATTCTGGAGCCTGTGGCCTCATGGGATTTAAACTTTGTGTTATCAAAATTAGCATCTCCGCCCTTTGAGCCTTCTCATTCATGCTCTTTGAAGTTCTTGTCTTGGAAGACGTTTTTGGTGGCTATCATGTCTTTCAGACGGATGTCAGAATTGCAAGCCTTGTCTGCTAAACCACCTTATCTGATTTTTCATAAAGACAGGGTGTCCCTTCGTACTAACCCTTCCTTTGTTCCCAAGGTCTGTTCCCATATCACCTTGAATCAGTCCATAGAATGTCCGGTTTTCTTTCCGAATCACTCCAATGTAGCTGAGTACAGGTTTCACCAACTGGATGTCCAAAGACAATTACATTTTTATTTGCACCGGACTAAAGACATTAGAAAATCGGATCAATTGTTCATTTCCTTCCTCGAATCCAGGTTGGGCTTACCAGTTTCCAAAGTGACTCTCTCTAACTGGATTTCTAGCTGTATAGCTTATGTTTACAGTTCTGAGGACAAACCTGTACCCTTTTAAAATCAAGGCTCATTCTACCAGATCTCAGTCTACCTCTGCAGCCTTTCAAGCCAGGGTTCCACTTGACAGTATTTGTGCAGCTGCTACGTGGGCTACCCCTCACACGTTTATTACTCATTACAAATTGGATTTAATCTCTAGGGGTAGAGCTTCCTTTGGTTCCATGGTATTCAGGAGTATTTTTCCTTGAGCCACCCAAGGATAAGGTACTAAGGACTCTGTCCCATATGTAAAGAATGAAGGTGAGATAGGACTACTTTACATAAAGAAGTTATGTACTTACCATAACGTTCCATGTTAGTAGTCCATCTCACCCTTCTTTCTTTCGAACCCGCCATCCTGCCCCCATCCTGGAAGTACTTGGAGACAGAAAAATACTAATTTAATTATTTATGTAGACCTTTTAGTATTGGCTTTTTCTGTGGGCTGTTTATTTTTTTCTAGTCAGCAGCAAACAAGATCTGAGGATTGTACTGGTACACCATGGGATACCTATCTAGCCACGAGCCAACCAGAAGTCTTCCAGCTTGTAAATAGGCCGAGTCAGAGCCGAGGATCGGCTCCGACCCCTTATGTAAAGAATGAAGGGTGAAATGGACTACTAACATGGAATTTTATGGTAAGTACATAACTTCTTTTTTATGCAGTGGGCAAGCCTCACTGCACCCCGACACCCCCTGCTAACTATGTACCAACACCAAGATTGTAGCACCATGTGGAAAGGACAAATACCCAGTCCCTTGCTGTACTGCAGTCTTAGTCAGTGTTTTGGTTTTTGCCCTTTTTGGGTTGATCTTTTGCACTTCAGTCTTAAAGTTCAACATTGTAAATGTATCCCATATAGATATACACGCAAATGTGCAAGTATTTGTGTGTGCGTGTGTGTGTGTGTGTGTGTGTGTGTGTGTGTGTGTGTGTGTGTGTGTGTGTGGTGTGACTGCATGTAGTATATTTTATATAATTAATATATTTATTGAAAACATTTTGTATATTTATACACCGTGGGTATAAAAAGTGTACACACCCCTGTTAAAATGCCAGGTTTTTGTCATAAAAAATGAGACCACGATAAATCATTTCAAAACTTTTCCCACCTTTAATGTGACCTATCACCTGTACAATTCAATTGAAAAACAAACAAATCTGTTAGGGGAAAAAAATATAAAAAATAAAAAACATACAATAAGCTGGTTGCATAAGTGTGCACACCCTTAAACTAATACTCTGTTGAAGCCCCTTTTGATTTAATTACAGCATTCAGTCTTCTTGGGTACACACCTGCCATCAGTTAAAGAGACTGATTAACTCCAAGTAAAGTTCAGCTGTCCTAGTAGGCTTTTCCTGACATTTACTCAGTTGCCTGCTACAGCAAAAGCCATGGTTCAGAGAGAGCTTACAAAGCATCAACAGGATCTCATTGTTGAAAGGTAGCAGTCAGGAGAAGGGTGCAAAAAAAAATTCCACAGCATTGGCTATACCGTGGAACACAGTGAAGACAGTTATCAAAAAGTGGAGAAAATATGGGACAACAGTGATGTTGCAAACAACTGGACGTCCCTCCAAAGTTGATGAAAAGACCAGATGAAAAATGGTCAGGGAGGTTGCCAAGAGACCTACAGCAACACTGAAGGAGCTGCAGGAATTTCTGGCAAGTACTGGTTGTGTACCACATGTAACAACAATCTCCCATATTCTCCATATGCCTAGGCTATGGGGTAGGGTTGCAAGATGGAAGCCTTTTCTTACACAGAAAAACATTCAGGCCTAGCTAAAATTTGCAAAACAATTCATAAAGTTTCCCAAAAGCATGTGGGAAGATGTGTTATGGTCTGATCAACACCATCCTCATGGTGAAGCATGGTGGTGGCAGTATCATGCTTTGGGGTTGCTTTTCTTCAGCTGGATCTGGGGTTTTAGTCAATGTGGAGGGAATTATGAACAGTTCCAAATACCAGTCACTTTTGGCGCAAAACCTTCAGGCATCTGCTAGAAAGCTGAAGATGAAGAGGAATTTCACCTTTCAACATGTCAATGACCCAAAGCATACATCCAAATCGATAAAAGAATGGCTTCACCAGAAGAAAATTAAAGTTTTGGAATGGCCCAGCCAGAGCCCAGACCTAAATCCAATAGAAAATCTATGGGGTGACCTGAAGAGGGCTGTGCACAAGAGATGCCCTTGCATTCTGACAGATTTGGAGTGCTTTTGCAAGGAAGAGTGGGCAAATATTGCCATGTCAAGATGTGCCATGCTAATAGACTCTTACCCAAGAAGACTGAATGCTGTAATTAAATCAAAAGGTGCTTCAGCAAAATATTAGATGTTCATCGTGTTAACCTGCTACAGTCATCACACTTGGGTTATCCTGCTGTCAGGTGGTCCCACAGTCGGCCTGAATTCCAAAGTCTTGGTCCGGCGTCGGTTGCTGTCGCTTCTTCCCTCACGTCAGTGCATCAGGGGTATATAAGAGGCATCCAATGCCATTTTCTTCAGTCTTTCTTGCCGCGCGGTGCCCGAAGCAGAAGCAGTCTGCAAGTGCCGGTCGGCGACACCTGAGATTTTTGATTCGAATTTCAGTCCGAAGTCTTCAGTAAAGCTAAGTGCCCCGTTGGGGAACCTTTTCTTGCCTCAGTCCGATGTCAGAAAAAGTTAACAATTGCATTTCTTGTGGGAAGCAAATACCTCATAAGGACTTCCATTCCTATTGTATTCCTTGCCTAGGCCCAGACCACGACGTCACAGGTTGTCGGTTTTCTGCTAGGTTTAATAAACGAACTATCAAACGCCGTTTTGACTTCGCACGACACTACTTTGGTAGGAAATTTAATTATATTATGCCGTCAGAGCAGCCGACGACCGGCATGCATAAAAAACGCAAGGATAAGGACAGGCAGCCTAGGAACAGGCCAGACTCCGAGGCCTCTGCTGGGCCTGTCGCCGGTTCTCCGGTTTTCAGTGAGGCGCCTACGCAGCCCCTGATGACCGCAGAACTGGAATCCCAGACAGCTGCGGATTCTCAAGCGGAGTCTGCTAGGCGATACAGCCATCTTCATTAGGCCCTTCCGACACCGGTGCAGTGGAAACACCTTCCGTTGCAGAAGGTGTCTTCAGACCGACTACACTCACCATTAAATTTTATGCTAAGCTTAAAACTCCTTTAAAACCAAAGAAGACTGTACATCATTCTACAGTTCAAGGCCCCATGTCTAAGAAACAGATGTTTAAGATGGCTGAAGATTTGATTACCCTAATCAGTGGTCCCCATCCCCCTCCTGATAAAAGACCAAGACAAGAGGAGGATTATGCTTCCTCTGACCAGGTTTCAATTTCCTCAGATTCTTCTGAGGAACAGGATTACTCTTTTCCACCCTATGAAGACTCTGATGCTGAAGACTCTATTCCCTCAGCATCTCACCCTGAAGACTACTCCTTTGGAGAAACTTTACATACCATGAGGGAACATTTCCACTGGGAAGGCCAGGACTACTCTGATTCTAAAAAAAGGCTCCGAGAGTTCCTTTTACTACCCCAGCACAGACCTCTTGCTATCCCTCCAGTATTAGATATTGTGGATGATATTTACTTGGAGTCTAGTCTAAATCCAGACTCTGTACCTCCTGCTCCAGCCAAACCAGACAGATACTACAGAGTACCTGACTCACACAAATTCCTTCATAAAAGCCCTGTGGCTGACCCAGAAACAATTTCCCAGGGTCCTAAGGGAGCTAAAGCTTCTATGGTTAAAAATCCTGTGCCCTTAAATTGTCAGTTTCACATGCTGAAATATCAGCAATTCCTAATGTCTCAATTAAAACAAAAAATGAGCACACATACTGAACAGTCTGAATTCAAGGAAATGCAGGATCTGTTGCGTGCAGCTGAACAGGTGGGCAAACATACTTTACAATGTGGATTTGATTCATTGGAAGCTTCCTGTAGAGCAGCTGTTACTGGCTCTGTTATACGTAGACATGCTTGGTTAAAAGAACAAACCCTTCCTGATCATGTTAAAGCAAAATTATTGGATCCACCTTTACAACAGGATGTATTATTTGGTGTCAAAGCAGAAGAGGTTTTAAAGAAAATGGAGGATAAGGCAAAGTCTATGCAGACGGTCAAGGATTTTCTGCAGGTACAACCCCCTCGTTTCAGCAGAAATTGGCCAACGAAATACTGGTCCTTTCCAGCTTCTGACAGATCATAGAGAGGCAAATACAAACGCCCAAGGGGCAGAGGTCAGTCACAAGGCCCTTACAAACCTCGCCAATGGGGTACTGCTACCCAGAAAGGAGGAGAAGACAGGCCCCAAGTTAGCAGAAATCAAACACAATGACTCAATCCTCAAACTACCAAGCAAATCTCTCCTGGCAGCTCCCTTGGGAGGAAAATTAGCATTTTTTGCAGACAACTGGCACATAATCACAAAAGACAAATGGGTCCTAAACATGGTCTCCCAAGGATACAGATTCCACTTTCATACCTTACCAAGGATAAAAGGAATGCCACACCTGCCACCAAATCAATGGGCAAAGGCACAAAATCAAATTACAGCTCTCCTGGACATGAGAGACATTCAACGGGTACCTACACAGGAGCAAGGACAAGGATTTTACTCAAGACTCTTTCTAGTCCCAAGAAAGGACAAAGTATGGAGACCCATTCTGGATCTTTCAATTCTGAACACCTATCTGCAAGTACCAAAATTCAAGATGCTAACACTACAGCAGCTTCTTCCCATGCTGGGCAAGAATGCTTGGCTAGTAACGTTGGACCTCAAGGAGGCATGTCCTGCATGTCCCTATCAGACAAAATTGCAGAAGATACCTCCACTTCATTGCAGGTTCAACGCATTATCAATTCTCTGCACTGCCCTTTGGCTTATCTACTGTGCCCAGGGTCTTCACAAAATGCCTGGCACCAGTAATTGCATACTGCAGACAAAGAGGAATTCAAATATACCCATACCTGGACGACTGCCTTATTCAAGCAGAAAGCAAGGACATTCTTTTAAAGCATCTGGCATTTGTCAAACACCTTCTAAGTTGCCTAGGGTACACAGTAAATGAAAAGAAATCAAAACTAGTGCCCTCACAAAACATAATATTCCTGGGTGCCAGCTTGAATACAACAGCCCAGATGGCTTATCTCACGCCAGACAAGCAGCAACAGCTGACTCAATATTTCAAAGTAATGGCAACAAAGACCCAATTCCCTGCAAGAAAAGTTCTGCAGGCCTTGGGATTCATGGCATCTTGCATACTACTAATACCATTTGCAAAACTGCATATGAGGAAATTACAATGGTACCTGAAAAGCGTATGGACTCAGCACAGCCACAGCTTGGAAACAATGATACTACTCATTCCCTGTCTTCAACAGGAGTTTCTATGGTGGGCACAGGCATGTCACCTCAACAAGGGTCAGCCTTTCACCTTACCCACAGCCAGGCAAACTATGACAACAGATGCATGGGACTATGCCTGGGGAGCACACTTGGCAGGACAGTGCATTCAGGGCAAATGGACTACAGATCAGAGGCATCTGCATATCAATCAAAAAGAAATGCTAGCAGTACAGAATGCCCTAACAGCTTTCCAGGATTACACCCAGGACAACTGATAATAAAGACGGACAATACCACAGTAATATGGTACATAAACAAGCAAGGGGGCACACATTCCTACCCTCTATGCAGGCAAGCAATGACCTTGTGGAACACTGCACTGTCTTACCAGGTTCAATTACAAGCACAATTCCTGCCAGGAAAGAAAAACACATTGGCAGACGACCTAAGCAGAAACATCATGGATCCACACGAGTGGAAACTAGATCCACAAGTATTTGCAATGATAGCTCAAAAATGGGGACGCCCAGACATAGATCTGTTTGCAAGCCCCCAAAACTACCAACTTCAAAAATTTTGCACAAGGACATTCCATCCACAAGCTTGGAAAGTGGACGCCCTCTCATTCAGTTGGAAAACATTAACAGTGTATGCCTTTCCTTCACTGCCTCTTCTAGCAAAGGTACTGCTGAAAGTCAGATTAGTGAGACCACAAATGATACTCATTGCACCAGACTGGCCACGCCAGCATTGGTATCCAATCCTAAGGAACATGACCCACGGCCCACCATGGATTTTACCACAAATTCCTCACCTGCTCACCCAGCGAGACAATCAGATTCTACACAGCCAGCTCAAGACTTTAAACCTGGCTGCATGGCAAATTACCTAAACAATCAGCCAACACCTCTATCCAAAGCTGTTATGGATGTCATTCTGGAGGCCAGGAGGCCCAGCACCAGGAAAACCTATTTAGACAAATGGAAAAGATTTTGCGCATGGAACCAGGCTAAAGGCAAGATCCCCTTGATCCAAACATTCCTCAGATTCTACAATATTTAACTGAGATGTTGCACAAAGGACTTTCCTTTTCATCTATTAAGATCCACGCCTCAGCAATTTCAGCTCATTACAACACAGATCCTCCTTTATTCTCACATCCACTCCTAAGACAGTACCTCAGAGGGGCTAAGAACATAAGACCGCCAAGGAGAGCACCAACACCTACTTGGGATCTCAACTTTGTTCTGGAAAAGGTTACACTGCCGCCCTTTGAACCAGCTTTTTCAGCTGATTTAAAATTTCTTTCATGGAAAACTGCCCTGCTACTAGCAATAACCTCAGCTAGAAGAGTCTCAGAGCTACAGGCACTAATGGCAGTGGAGCCTTTCCTCATTTTTCATCAAGACAGGGTCTCTCTACGAACTAACCCTTCCTTTATGCCAAAGGTGGTATCCAGTGTGGCCCTAAACCAAACCATTCATTTGCCCACCTTTTTCCCAAATCCACAGAACAAAGGAGAAAGACTGCTGCACTCTTTGGACATTCACAGGCAATTACGTTACTACTTGGATATAACTAAGGCTTTCAGAAAACCTGACCAGCTCTTTGTAGCCTATGCTACAGGATCACAAAGAAAAGCTGTTTCAAAACAGACCATTTCTAAATGGATAGGGCATCACATACGTTTCTGCTACACGCATCATGGGAAACCGGTACCTGCTAACATTAGGTCCCACTCCACCAGGGCTACAGCTACATCAGCAGCCTTTCTCAGGGGAGTGCCAACCAAGGATATTCTGGAAGCTGCAACTTGCAATTCAGTGCACACCTTCACCAAACACTATCACTTACCTCTATATTCTAAGACTAGAGCTGGTTTTGCCACTGCAGTTTTGCAGGGCCTACTAGCTTCTTCTAACCCTGTTTAACTCCACCTCCCATCCTTAGCTTTGGGATTCAACCCAAGTGTGATGACTGCAGCAGGGTAACACGATGAACATAGTACAGTTTTATACCTACCATAAATGTAGATGTTAGAGTGTTCACCCTGCTGCAGTCCAGGTTACCCTCCCTCCATCCCCTCTGAACTAGATGAACTTATCTATACCACTCTATCCTATACAACCTCTGTGGTGTATTTGCTTGTGCCTAAAGGTATTGTTTTATTTTATACCTATTGGGGGCACCTGACATCTGAGGCAAGAAAAACTGAAGAAAATAGTTTCAGATGCCTCTTGTATACCCCTGGCGCACTGACGTCAGGGAAGAAGCGACAGCAACCGATGCCAGACCAAGACTTTGGAATTCAGACCGACTGCGGGACTGCCGGATGGCAGGATAACCCAAGTGTGATGACTGCAGCAGGGTGAGCACTCGAACATCTACATTTATGGTAGGTACAAAACTGTACTTTTAAGGGTGTGCACATTTATGCAACCAGCTTATTGTACTTTTATTTATTTATTTTTTGTAATATTTTTTTCCCTTAACATATTTGTTTATATTTCAATTGAATTGTACAGGTTATAGGTCACATTAAAGGTGGGAAAAGTTTTGAAATGATTTATTGTGGTCTCATTTTTTTATATCACAAAAACTTGGTGTTTTAACAGGGATGTGTACACTTTTTATATCCACTGAATGCATTTTAAATGATATGTTATGCCAAGAACTTGATGTCTTTCAAAATGGCAGTTGCTTTTACAGAACTGCATTTTTTTTTCTTCAAGAACTGACTGAATATCAGCCTGGCTTTTCAGGCAGTCTTCCAAATCTAGCATCACTGCTGCTGATGTAATGGGAGCATTTTCTTCGGGTGATTCCTTAACCGTTCATCTGGCTTTCTTCTTTAACTTTCCCCTTTAGAAATCCCTTATGGGATATATCTGTGTATATTCTGTGTGGATACTTCTCTGAATATCTGCAGCTTTTCTAAAGGCAATGTAGTCCCGTATTCTGTATGGTGCCTGTTTAAAATTCTGGGTACTATAATTGTAGCCCTTAGAATAGTAAAACTGCAGGTTCACATTTAGAGGAGTATATATTATATCCATTGATTTGGTATCCCTAGGGATTCCCCTTGCTCTGAGGTATAGTGCTGTTGAAATTAGCGTGAAGATGTAGAATGGGTGTGCTGATCACAGCCCTCCATGTTTAGGGTGATGGAGTACAAAGCCCTGCAACAGAATTTCAGTGTTTGACTGTACGCTTTTCATTTTAATTACATTTTGTTTCAAAGTGTTTGAACTTATGTCAGCTCTCACACTCCTTATACGAAACAATTGTCTTTTCCTTCTAAGTACTTTCCCACCCACATAATGAACAAAATATTACCTTTGCTGCTCATATTGCTTCAGAACAACACTGTCTGGTTATTTCTGACTGGAACCTTGCTTTATTCCGCAGTTTCAACCTTTACTGAAGATAGGCACATTGCATGTTGATCAGTTTGTGTCTTGGCTAATTCCCTTTCAGTCTGTCTAGTATCTGTGTTTTTTTGGTATCAGTAAAGAAGCAGACATAGGAGTTCTCACTTTTAGTGTATGACCTGTAAGCAAGTGAGATGTGATCAATTAATGCCTTGAAATGGAGTATTTATCTGTTGCACTAAGTGTGTAAATCCACATGACGAAGATGATCAGTACTGTGCAGATTCTTGATGGTCTACCCTTTCAAGTTGACCATTAGTTTGTGTATAATTAGGGCGTACAGTAGCATGCTTAAATTCCTGTTGTTCTAAGTCTTTTGTCCTTCATCCATGCAAACTATGGATCATTGTTTTATGGCCCTCATCTAGAGTGCTGTGTCTAACAAATATAGCTTTTTGTATTCTGATCACACATATACCCTTAAAATTAAAAACTTAAAAGCAGAATGTTTTATTTAGCCATGTTTGACTGCAGCATGAATAATCCGGCAGATGTAGTCAAGTATGGCTGCAGTCACATGTAAATGGTCAATCCTGTGCCAAATCAGCTGTCTCTGTTTGTATGTCATTATGCCTTCCCCATGTTTAAATTGGGGGTGTATGGGTTCCCACCAAGTGAGATTTATGTAATAATGGGCTTGAAGTTTCACAGGTTTAACTTACATACATGTTTTTACAGTTTTATTTAGTTGTTAGCTTACTTGTTGTTAGGTTATATACGTTATTGTGTTTAGTGATGTGTGTTTGATAGTTGTGAAGCCACAGTGTCTGTCTTTTGCTTTGTTCTGTTTTATTTTTTGACTGAATACTTCAGTCTAGTTTAAGCCCTGTTTAATTATTGCATGTCCTTTGTTAACTTTGACTCATAAAACTTGTAAGCTGCTTAGTTAGTTCTTCTTTAATTGAAAATATGGCTGTATTTCTTTACCTATGAAAGTACTGGCCGACTTCTTGAAACATTTGCATCTCAAGATCATGCTTAGTGCATCTCTGTAACTCTTATTTTCTTACTTCTCAAAGGCAGGTTTGGAATTACCCAGTTGGTTTGTAGTTCACCACCAAGCAGATTTTGCTGTTTTGTTAAATATGAGTGAGACTGTATGTTTGTTTTGTGCATTTTTTCATTGCTTAATACTCTCAACTAAATCACAGGTTCATAGGTAAGTGCTAGACTAGCCGCCCTTTGGGGCCATTTTAAGCCTAGCCAGTTTCCCTTTTTATGTCTGAAATAACATATCCCATTTGGTTATAGATTGGCCATGCCCATCTCATGGTTGATTGTATATTATCCCTAATAAGAATAACTGAGATCATACCATAGATTATTTGAGGGGACCCATGCATGGGATAAAGTATCTAGGAGCTGCCTCTGTCCATTAGCAATACAGGGGGCAGGTGAATTTACTGTTTCCCATCCACAGGTCTAATTTGCACTTGAACATGGATGGGTGTGAACTTTGTTTTCTGTGGATGGGGAGTCTGTTCCACAACACTGGTATCCTCTGCAAAATATACCTATCCCTCCATACTTGTCTGATGTTGCAGAAGAGGTTTAGATCCCTAGATCGAGTATTTATGGTGACATTTGACTTACGGATGTGCAGTAATTCCATCAGTAGTGGGTTGGAGGATGCCTTGTATGCCAAACAGGATACCGAGTATAGTGATTGGGCTTTGAGTTGGTCTGTGCAGGACATGTTGTTCAGGCTATTTATCATTTTAGTAAGGTATCCCTGTGGGCATTCCGGTGGTGGTGCTGCGGTAGCGTTGTTGCCTCACAGTTAGACGTTGCATGTTTGATTCTCAGAGCGTATTCTATGTGTTGACATGCGTGAATGGGTGTTCCTTCGTTGAAGGTTGTGCGTTAGGCCCGGCAAGCCAGCACGTAAAAATCTACTGCCAATCATTAGCGGACCGGAGTTCCGCTGTGGCAACCCCTAACCGGGAAAAGCCGAAAGACAGTTTATCCCTGTGGGCATTCCAGTTGTTGCATGTGTCTGGGTAGATACTGTACATGCCAAAGGGGGCATTATATTCCATGACTGGCCTAATGAAGGCTGAATAAAGAAGACAATGACATCCCTAGATATAAACACACTCCATTTGTTTTCAATCTGCACAATATGGAAGAATTTTCTTTCAACAACGGACACATTTGTAGACTTCCAAGATGGCTACACATTGAGAAACAGCTTAATTCTAGCTCTCCCAGTGTGAAAACAGAAACTTAGCAGAGAAAGCTGGTGATCCTAAATGTGTGGGTATATTTCAGCACTTCGCTGGTAAGTGCACTGCCTGGATGCCAGGAAAAAATAAATAGAGGATCTGAAGGAAAATCTGCTACAAAAGGTGACGAAGAAACACTGACTGGGAAAAATACTGTAGCTGTTCAGCAAAAAGCAGTGCAAGCTCCAGACATGACTTCTAGTAACCTAGAGGAAAGTAAAAGGCACCTGCACACGGACCTAATGAAGATTAATGAAACACTGGTGGAGTATATCAACTCAAACAATAAAATGATGGAAAAAAATGGAAGAAGATTTAAACAGATATTCCGATAAGGTGATAAAACTGCAAAACTCAGAGGTCAAAATGGAGAAGAGGCTGGCTGAATATGAGACTGCACAAGAAGAGATGTTTAAAAAATAATGGAGTTAGAGGAGAGAGCTTATAGGGAAAACCTGAGATTTTCTGCTGTACCAGAGAAGCTGGAAGGAACAAGTCTGTAAGCACAAATAAGCAGCTGGCCTGGTATTCCACAACAGGAATTGTTCATTGAAAGTGTCTATAACATCTAACATTCTGTAGATAGGGATTATTGTCAGACGCTTTGGTGATTGTCTTTATGGTTTGGAGAGGGCCACCCAAGAGTTTTTGTTTGTTTGTGCACCACTTATGTAGTACTACCTCCTTCTTATGGTTCACATGTAATTACTCAGTGGAGAGTACTGATTTTCTAGATGTCACTATTGGTAAAGATCGAATGGGTCATATAACCACAAAAGTTTTTAAGAAACCATGTAAGAAAAATAACTTACTTCACAAGACCAGTATGCACTCTAGACATATTCCTAGGAATGTGGTCAAAGGCCATTTATTACGTACACTTAGATTACACAGTGATGATAATATTGCTTTGGAAGCTATAGGTGCTGTAGCTAAAAATTTATTTGCAAGAGGCTACTCACTTAGTGATGTGAATAAGGCCATTAGTGACGTTTGCTCAACCAGGAATACAGTTGTTAGACCCTTTTTTTTTCTATGACAAATGAAGTTGGGGCAGCTCCGTCTAATGTCCCTGATAGATCAGCATGTATCATCTTGACATATTCGAGTGACATTGGCTTGGTATGTGACATAATGAGAAAGAATTGGCCGATCTTAATAGAAGTTGATGCCATCAGAAATATTCTGGGAACTACACCTAATTTTACTTTTCATAACATATCTCTGAAGCATCTTTTATACTACAGACATTTTGAGCAGTGCCTTGTCTCATTTGACAGCACTGTTACCTTTATATGCAAGTTGTGCAATGCGTGTAAATACATCTGGAATACAAGTTTCATTGAACACCCTTTATCGGGGCAGAATATAAATTTTAATTTCTCTGCTGACTGTAAAACCTGTAATGTTGTCTATTATGCAAAATGGCAAGCATGCACTTGTTTTCATATTGGGCAAACCAATCAGATGTATAAATACAGGATTTTACAACATATTGATGATATCCGTAATAAAGGATCAAGTAATGCTTTAGCCAAACATGTGCTTGATGTTGGTTCACATGATTCTTTTCACTGTTTTGGCAAGAATAACTAAGAACATTAGAGATGGCAATCTTTTAAATAAAACTGTGTGCGCTGAATTGAAATGGATCATATCATTCAATGCTGATTCTTTTCCTGGTTTGAATGATGTGGTATCTGTTAAACCAGTGCTAAAAGCGCATGGCCTGAGACACCAATTTGATTGGCTAATTTGTTGTGACTGAATTGTTTATGAATGAAGTGGTTTGAAGTGTTGTATGAGTACTTATGATTTTATCCTTGGTTTTTGATTGGTTAGTCGTATATTTTTAATTTTTTTTTTAATACTTTATTAGTCTGAAGAAATGTTGTTAACCATGAAAGTGCTAATCTGTCTTTATTCGTTGATTAAATGTTATCCTTTTAGCCATGTTGGTCATATGAGGATTTTTTTCTTTGCCAAGTATTTAAAATGCATACACAGAAATTCTTTTAAATAACCATTAACGTTACATGATTAATGATGTAATGATCTACATCTTAAACATTGATTTTAAAGGGCAAGCCTCATTTGAACTTGCAATATCTGCAACATTCAATCTGCTATTCCAGAAATGTTCTTTACATTTAGTTTTTTTTTTTCATTATATCGCCTTTCCTAATACTTGCTGCACAAAAAAATAAAAACACGTTCATCACCCATCAGCAGTGCATGCTTAAATAAAGCATTATTTAAATTGCATTTTATAATATAAATATGCTGCACTATGCGATCTCGAAGCCTTCTGTTACACTTGCCAACATAAAACAAAGTGCGTTTAATACATTTAGCAACATCTGCTAAGGTCTTTGTCTCATAGTTGGTACTATCATTACACTTACCGGCTTGCTGGATATGGGCATCCTGAGGCAATGTAGAAATTCCCTCATGTTTACTGACAACCAGTTAATTCTCAAACTGATACGGTATGTAAGAGATGTATTTACACAATGTCACTGGAGGCAAAGCTCTCACATAAAACTACTCCTAATGTCAGTAAGATTGTCAGTAGTACACATGCTGCACCTATCATGCACAATTCAAAGCAGACATATAGACCCACATATACTGAGGTGCTAACATGTAACCTTCCTAAACCACAAAGATCAACTAGACAAAGTACACATAAGAAATACCCTCAGCAGTCCCAAACGCACTCTTTCAAAACAACACTCACATCAACAAATAGAGCTACATCTCATGGATCCTATCCTTCTAAGCCCATAAGGTAAGTCACCACACAATCCAACCTTCTAGTCATTGGAGAGACTATTGTGGGACACACTGATGTCCCTCTCACCAGGCTGAGTAAGGAGAAAGTTACGGTCAGTTGCTTATCAGTGGCTAGGATCTGCCACATTACACATGCACTCGGGTCATTGGATCACAATTACCAATATGACTCAGTCATAGTCCATGTGGGAGTAAATTACCTGAGATGTACCTCCCTAGACTATATGAAGAAAGACATCATAGAGCTTTCAGAATATGTGTCTCAGGCTGGTATGAGCCTAGCATTGAGCAGCATTTTACTTTCTCCAAGGATGCCACAGTATGAACAAAAGATGATTGACTTTAATAATTGACTTAGTTTCTGGTGTCATTTTAAGGAGGTGCAGTATTTGTCAGCATGGAAGGAGATGGTCAACAGACCACGCTGCTTTGCCAGGGGTGGTATGCACCTCTCCCCTCTAGGCTTTTGAATGTTAGCTAAAATCTTGTCTTCCCCATACTGCCTTTTTTGTAGGCAATGCCAAACTGAAAGTACTTTCGACATATCAAATCAAAACCAAGAAAATCTAAAGGTAGTATTGCTCAATGCTAGGAGCCTAAACAAAAAACTCCACTCCCTGGAAATTCTCTTTACCCTAGAGAATGCTGATGTCTGTGCGGTCTCAGAGATGTGGTTTAAAGCCGCGGAGAGCACACTAACAGTGCAAGGTGATAATGCCTTCCACACATTTAGATCAGCTACTTCACAGGCAGGGACTAAAGGTGGAGGTGTCTCTATTTACATCAAAAATAAATATACTTCAAGGCTAGTGAAACAGGACAATGTACTTGAGCTGCTCCATGTTCAAATCACCATAGCTGAAATCCAATACCACTTCCTTGCAAGCTATAGGTCCCCCTGTATGACCCAGAAAACCCATACCATGTATTAAATGTATTAGAAACACTAACCATCCAACCCATTACCATATTCATGAGTGACTTTAATTACTCCACTATTAACTGGGAATCCTATACGACATCAAACGTACATGCACAGAGATTCCTGGATTTTGTAAACACAAACTCCCTGGACCCAGATAGTCAATACACCAAACGGGTGCACCCATGCTGGATCTGGTCTTCACTAATATGGGAGGGTGCTGCACACCCCCTACTGTAATGCTTTCCCTGGTAAGGTCAGACCTCAAAATGGTCTCCTTAAAAGTAAAAATAAAACCTGGACCCCCAGCTAAACTGGGGATATTCAGAAACTAAGGCTAACCTCCTGCTATTAAGTGAGAAGATGGCAAAAATTCAAGCCCCTATAAAAACTGAGAACACTTCTGCTTATGCAGAACTGTTCACAGAAACCCTGTACAAGCATGTTAATAGCTGTATAGAGGCTACTGTATCCACCAGGAAGAAGTACAGAACAAACTCAAAAAACAAGCCACCCTGGTGGAATCACATAATCGAATGTATAAGGGGAGGAAGAAAATCATTGCAAAAATTAAGAGCTGTGCAGCCCCCAGCAGGATAAAAGCACTCTAATTAAACTAAATAAACAACTCAGAGGGCAAATAAAGTCTAGCAAGGGCAAATTTGAGGTAAGTTTAGCCTCCTTGGCCAAGGACAACCACAAAGCATTCTTTAGCTATGTCTGCAACCTCAAAGGCAGTATACATTTATGTGCAGAGCTCATTGTAAATGGAGCCACCTGTACTGAGCCAGAAGATACAACAATCCTCCTGGTTGATAAATTCAGCTCCAACTTTACCCCTCTCTCCCCCTTAACCTTCCCTCAGGAATATCATCAAATATAACACCCCCTACTATCACTAGGGAACAGGTCCTTAAAGCTCTCTCTAAGAACACTGCATCAGTGGGCCCAGACAGTATCCCAGGATGCCTTCTAAATAGCATGAAACATGACCTATCAGGGCCTCTGGAATAACTATTTAACTGTAACCTTCAAACAGGCTTTGTGCCTCATGAATGGAGAAAGGCAACAGTCATCTCACTGCACAAAGGTGGGCCATCTACAGACCCTAGAAATTACAGGCCCATAAGTTTCACTAATCTTATATGTAAAGCCATGGAAAGAATTATCATGGAGATGATCAGTAGAGGTACAGTAAACCTTCAGACACTGGACCCAACCCAGTTTGGCTTCATAAAGGGTAGATCCTGCCTACTCAACCTGGTGGACTTCGAGAAGGTCACCAAAGCAATGGATGAGGGCAAAATTGTTCACACTGCCTACCTTTACCTGGCCAAGACATTTGACACAATACCCCACTCGGGCATTGTTGACAAACTCAAGAGGGTTAGGTACAACCTCGTATGTCACCCAGTGGATAGCCAACTGGCTCACAGGAGCCAGGAAGTTAGAATTGGGGAGTCAGCCTCTACAAAGAGGCCAGTCACAAGTGGAGACCCTCAGGGATCAGTCCTTGGACTGCTCCTTTTTGGCATTTACTTCTCAGAAGTCAAGGGCAATGTCACTGGCCTCCGGCTGACTAAATTTGTAGATTATTGCAAATTAGGAGCGGTCATTAAATCTTACAGTGACACAAATGTTCTTCAGGAGGGGCTGACACAGACAAACAACTGGTGTTAAAGCCATGGACTAAAACTAAATGCAAAGAAATGCACAGTAGTATCCTTTGGGAAGTCATCCATCCCTGGTAACTATCATATTGACAACACACCCCTTAGAGTTGATCCAGTAGTCTGGGACTTAGGGACACACACAGATAGTAGTCTAGCCTTTGATCATCATTTGTCTACAGTGGTGAAGAAATCATTTTATGTTGCGCAAGTTATAAACAAAGGTATGGCATCTAAGTCCAAGCAAGTCATTGTTCCACTGTATTCAGCATTAATCAGACCTATCATTGAGTACAATGCCCCCTTTGGTATGTACCTATCCTGGCATATCCAACAACTGGAATGCCCACAGAGGTTCCTTACTAAAAGAATACAGGGCATAAGTAATATGTCCTATGCAGACCGCCTCAAGGCCCTATCCTTGTATTCTGTTTCTTACAGGCTTTTGAGGGGAGATCTATGTCTGGCATACAGGACATTGTCAGACCCCACTCTGCTGGATCTCCTGCATATCCACAAAACAAACAGTACCAGAATTACCCATTCTAAAGACTTAAACCTTGCCTGTGATATAAATAGGACCTGCTGGAGAGATAGGTATGTATCGCAGAGACTACCCCGTCTATGGAACAGGCTCCCCATCCATGTGAAGCAGAGTTGCTCCCTAATATAATTCAAGTGCAAGTTGGACAATTGGATGGGAAACCTGAAATTCATCCCTGCTTTGGCATCTATGTCTTTGATGCAAACAGGTAACCTGCAAATGGTTTATCTCCCAGGTCAATGCTTACACTTATGAAGAGTATCAGAACTCATCAGAGATTTGGGATGCATGGCTAGGCTTAAAAAGACCCTTGTGGGCGTTAGCCTAGTAGACACCTATGAACTTCAGTAACAGGATGTTCAAAAAATCTGTCTGGAATATATGTTGACAAGAACTACAACTCGTACACAGATATGTACAATTTCTTTTTTTATGAGATAGAATATGCAGAGCCATTTTATTGGATAACTGCTGTTTCAAATTCTCCTTATTCTTAAATACAGATCTTGGTGTACTCCCTACTAATCTCTGTATCTGAACTTGTGAGAATGGTCCAGTTCTGTTTAAAAATATTAGCAACTAACCTATAGCTAGTACCATAGACTAATATAACCGGTATAGTTTTGCAAAGATAGATTTTCTGGAGACTACAGCTATATCATCATCATAATCAGCCCCCTTTTTCCCATTTTTTCTACATGGGGTCGGGGTATCGTGTTAACTGTCGCCAGCTCTCTTGTTTAAGTGCCACACTCATGCCTGACTGTCGCAGATCTTCCTTCACACAATCCATCCACTTCTTTGCTGGACGTCCTCGCTTCCTCTTACCTTCTTCCTGTCTGTCCCATATCTTCTTCACCAGATTGACTTCTGCTTTTCTGCACATCTGTCCAAACCACCGTAATTTATTCTCTTTGATCTTTTTTGCAATTGGAGCTACCTTGGCTTCTGCTATGTCCTCATTTTTTTGTCTTTTCCACAGTGTACATCCTACCACCCTTCTCAGGCACTTGGATTTCTATCACTTCTATCTTCTTCAACTGTTTTGCCTTTACTGCCCAGGTTTCTGTACCATACAGTAGTACTGGTTGCACCACTGTCTTGTACACATTACTTTTCAACTTCTTTGGCATTCTTCTGTCATAGATTACACCAGACACTCTATGCCAGTTGGCTGCAGCCCCCCTGAGTCTAGCTTTGACTACTTCATTCAGACCTCCCTTCTCCTCAACCACCCCTCCCAGATACTTGAAGCTGTTCACCTGTTCCACTATCTTCCTTTCTGTCTCTATTCTCAGCTTGTTCTGATATCCCCAATTTGCTGCCATTACCACTGTCTTATCTGTACTTAGTTTCATCTCATGTGCCTTCAATTTTGCAATCCATTCTCTTATCCTTTGCTGAAGTTCTAGCTCAGAGTCTGCCTGTAATGCCACATCGTCTGCATACAGCACTTTGTTGATCTCCCCCTCCATCCTGTTTGCTAATGTAGTCCATCACCAGTATAAACAGCAGTGGGATCAGAGTTGAACTCTGGTGTACACCCACTGCCATTGAGAACCCCTCTGTGAGGCCAAACACTGTTCGTACTTGAGTCATTGGGTCCTTGTACATAGCCTGCACTAATTCTACTTCAAGTACTGCCCATATGAGCTTTCGTGGGACTTTGTCATATACTTTCTCCCAGTCTAGGAATGCCCAGTTGGACTATCTCATCTCTAGCTTCTTCTCGTGTATTTGTCTCACTGTAAACATCAGGTCAGTTGTGCTGCATCCTCATCTGAATCCGAACTGCTCATCTCCCATCTTAAACAGATACGCAGAGCAGTAGAATTTATCAGTCACCCTCTCCAGAACTTTCATGCAATGTGATAGGAGTTTGATGCCTCTGTACTGCCCACAGTTGTGGATGCCCCCTCCCCTTTGTTCTTGTACACTGGCATGAATATGATGTCCTTTAAGGATGCATCTGCAGTCATCACATATGGGTTGTCCTGCCTCCAGGCCCCCCTGCGTCGGCGATTCCAAAGTCTGGGACCGGGCTGATGTTGCCGGCCATGCGACCCCCGACGCTAGAGCGCCAGGGGTATAAAACACCATCTTCCTTCAGTCTCTTCTCTTGCCACGGGTGCGCCCAAGCAGAGGCAGTTCAGAGGCAGTTCGGCCAGCTCCTGTAATTCAGCCTACAAGACTTCAAGCAGCTAGTACTCCCGCTGGCTTTCTTTTCTGCCTCAGCCGACATGCCATAATTGTTAATAATTGCTTAACTTTGTGGGATAAACACCATAAGGATTTCCCTCCCTACCTCCCTGCCTAGGCCTTCCAGACCACACTGCCTCGACTGTGACACCCAACCACGACTTCAGACGCCAGGCGGAGCTGCGTGGGCGGGCGGAGTTTTTTTTTTGGGCGTTTTTTTCATAATTTTTTCTGCCGGAGTTTCATACACACATTATTTAAAGAAGCTAGCGGACCGACACGCCTTGCGCGGTTTCCGCAAGCTGCTCGCCAGGCCCTATCAAGTAGCCCTCCGGCCCCGCTGAAACAGAGTCCGAAGAGTCCGCCCTACTTCCGGCTGCTGAACCGACCTCGAATCCTTCAACCCCTGCCCAGTCTGCCCTTATTGAATTTCCTTTGAACTCGGTGTCTGACGTCTGGACACCACTTCTCTATTTCCATGTCCAACTCAGCACGCGGTGCAGCTAGGCCTCCTGCATCCATGTCCACAAATCCATTCACATTCAGGGGCTAAAGCTAATAACAAACTAAAGCTATGCCAGGGTTAGGACCTCCCCTTGGACTTCTCACAGATTCAGATTCCTCTAGACAGCAGAGGACTCATAATTAATTAGGGCTCTCAACCTCCCTAGACAAAGGCCTGTTCCCTTGAGCCCCTCCATCCAGAGGCCTCCTTGGGCTCTCATGGCTCTGGACTCTGACTACCAGGAGGAGGCTTTTCGCCCCCACCAAGGATTCTGATGGGACCAGATCAATCCCCCCCTCCCCCTCCTGAAGAATCCTCAGTCTCCCTTCCCTTCACACTAGAGCTCTGAGCTTGCATTGGCCATGCTAGATAGCTTCCATTCCTGATTCAGGAAAAGAACTGCCACATTTTTCATTTTCACTCAGCAGCATTTCTATTCCTCCTGTCCTGCCTTGGATTGATGATGTGTGAGGTAGTCTAGGATACTGGACTCCCATTTCTCCTCCGCCCCCGCCAACCCTCAATAGGTCCACAGGGTACTCCCAGGACCCTACTTTCTTTTAGCTGGCACTCGACCTCTGCCTCCGAATCTCCCAGGGCCCCCAAGGTGCTGGCTGCCACTACTATTAAAAATCCTTTCCTGAAAGGGAGAGTCCAGGCTTAAGAGAGATGGGTAAAAAAAGTAGTACCAAGCCATCTTTTTAGATGAAATTGTCAATTTCTCATTTTATTTTACCGAGTTCATATTAGAATAATTACATAATAAACTGTCTTCACCTGAACCCTAGGATCGAAAATCACCGCCAGGATCTGGTACATAACAACGCATTTGTTAAGCAACCATTTCTCTTAGTGTACATAACAGTGATGCAGGCATGGATGTTCTGGATCTAGGTGCAGAGCCATATGAGGTTTGCTGTAAGCTTCTTACAGCATATGCCAGACCATGTTAGTTATAAGCTTCTGGATGGATGACCCATGCAAAAAAGTTATTTGGCAAAAAAAAAGCATGATCCACTGCTCAAATCAAGTTAAAAGCATAACTGTAACCAAGGTCTAGAAGCAACACAAGAGAAAATCCACAAAGATTCAGCACAAATTGGAAAGATCACTGAGGTCCTAGAAGACACAGAAAGATTTCAGAGAGGCAAGAACAGGCCTAAGCAGGAAGAGAGAGGGCAGGCTAGAGGTCAGGGCAGGCTCCTTCAGAGGCAGCCAATGGCAGCCTCCCAAAGACAGAGGACTACACAGAGGTAGAAAGGACCCTGTCAATGACTTTAGCTTTGACTCCTCAACCGGGCTTTTATAGAAGACTTATTGCTACAGTGTTTTATTCTCCAAATGGACAGCCAGTGTTATCTTGGACAAATGACACTGTAATAAAAGGACAAAATGATAACAGGAGGATTTCCACACATCATAAAAAGAAAAGGCATGCCATGCCTGAAACTAAATCAAAGGGCAATGGCTTTGAAACAAAGGCCAACTAGACTCCAAAAAAAAGCTATAGAAAAGGCCAGAAAATTCATTGGCAAAAGAAGCAGCTCCTTCATATTCATTCCAATATCCTTGTCCCCAGATGGAGAAAGATTCTCAATTTGAGAACATCTCGAATGAGAAGACTCCAAATGCCAAAATTTTCAACATAAACTCTACAGTAACTCCTTCATGCTAAGCAAGGGTCTCATTTGAAGGGTCTGCTAAGGAGGCATACCTGCAGAAGCCACCTCCACAAAGCTGTAAGGTTCAGCACTCAGACATCTCAATTTAGTGCAGGTTCAGATCATTATCATTCTCAGCATTGCCCTTTATCTACTGCTTCAGCCCAGAGACCTCATGAACTTCACAGATTCAAATATACCCAGATTCCGAGGATTCAAATTTACCTATATCTGGACGACTGGACTATCATTGCTGACAGCAAGCAAACTTCTACATCTCAAACAGAAGACAACAAGAAGAACTCAGCAAGAACTTGGCGACTCATAAAAACAAACTGACTTAGCTGAAAATCTAGCAGGCTGAATCCTGGGGCCTCTTTTTTGCATCTTCTCTATTCGCTGACTGAAGCTGCATATGGACTTGCAACAATCACACCTACAGCTTTTGATTATGGACTCAGCATGCCTCAAAAGGACATTGATGTAAACTTCAATGAGCCCAAAAGGAATTCTGGACTGGGCTCAGCCATGCCCAAGCCAACAGGGGTCTGGTGTTCAGCAAGCCACCATTCCAGCAAACCCACATGGAGCAAATAATTTCAGCCAGACTACTGTCACAAACAGATGGAGGGCAGAATGGTTCAAGGACTATGGTCACAAAAGTGTAAACAAAGCTAGAGCTTCAAACAAAAACTAAATCAAGGCAGGATGGCAGTGAGGAATGCAACTACCATCTTCTGCATCTACATAGGCCAAGGCCTAAGTGCATCAGACAACACTCAACACCACAGGCATGTGGTACATAAAACTTTTCCATAGGCAATATAGAGCTGCAGTCTTGCAGACTGGCAATGAAATATTGGGGCGGACTCCTGAAACTCAATATAGAGCTGCAATCCAAGTTTGTGCCAGGAACGCCAGGATACAGATAACATAACTTTGATGGAGGCTGACATAGATCACACTGCCTCATTTTTTATCAGAAGATGCAGAAATACAGATAACATAATAGACCACAAGGATCTACATAGAGGCCATTCTCACAATCATCAGCTCCCCAACACACATACCACCCACCCACACCCACAAGCATGGGCCAAGGATTTACATGGAGCTGGGACACCACAGCCAGTGTATGCATTGATCTCCTCAGGACATGGATGAGCACTGGTACCATGGTTGTTCAGGAGGTCTTGCACTTAAATCACTGCCTGATCCTACCGACTGGCTCTGACAGCACCAGCACTCTTGGCAAACTCTGCATTCCACTGCTAACCTTAACCATGGTGGCTTTCCTACCTGACCACTCACCTGACACAGCCTCACTGAAAAACTCTGATTTCCATGGCTTTCCGCCGGCACAGAAAAAGAATACCTTATTCCCCTGGAAAAGGATTGCAAATCACATCAGAGGAAGGATCCATTCTTGAAGCTCGGCCTTTCCACAAGAAAGGCATATTCAGCAAAATGGAAAAAGCAAAACCACAATGACAAGAAAAGGGCCTAGATGTGAAAGGAATGAACATGACATTTCAGCAGGATACAATGCAGGATGTGCCAGTACAGAACCTTACTCTTGATTCTTACATTAAAATTTATATTAAAAACAATACTCCTCCAGTATCACCCCAGTCCACTCATGTTCTTCTCATCCTTACCCAAGACAGCCTCCAAGAGGAATTCAAACATCAGTCCTCCAAGGAAACCTCTTGTGCCTAAACCTACCTTAACTTCTCCTTGGAAAACTAACTCTGCCTTTGAATCAAACCCACCCTGGCTTGAACTTGGGTTATTGCCTTCTGGACAACCAGAGCTTCATTGAGAACTCCTCAGCAAGATTTATACATCATACAGGGCCAGGGTCTTTTTAACAGGAGCACATGGCTTTTCTCATTCTTTTCCCATTTTTCATAGAAAACATCCTTCATTTACTCATCAGATGGTTCACACATTCTCTGACTACCAAGTAATTCACCTGCCTAACCAAAAAAGAAATCCACAAACCAACTTCCAGGGAAACCCATATTACCCTGACATGTGTCACAAAAAAACATACAAAACCAGCAAGCTGACTGGACTATATGTTGCTAGCATATGCTGAAAACATTCAAGGAAAAGCAGCAAAAGAAAAACACACAAATCATTCCACTTTGATTTCAGCACACGGAAAAATGGATAGCGCCAAAACAGCTAACACATTTCCTCAGCAGGAATTTGCCCACAGCAGCCATCTTCCAAAGTGAGGGGTACTACCAATATTATTTTAGAAGCATTCAGCTTAGTGCATACATTTTCCAGGCATTATCACTACCTTTTATTATACTCCAGATCCAGAGCAGGCTTTGCTAATCCGGGGCAGACATTTTGGCTGCAGAGCTACACCATATACTAGTCACCCACAGGGCTATTTGGCTATACCATTCTTTTATGACTGCAGATACTGCAGATGCATCCTTCCCTCCTTTTTCTTAATTTTTGTTGGGTACATTTCCCTCAGATGTAGCGGGGGTGCAGTATTCTGCAGTGAGGTCCATATCCTCCTATATATGTTGGTATTTATATACAACTTTTCCTCTATATATTGGCATGTATTATATATTTTTCCTTATTATATATATATATATATATATATATATATATATATATATATATATATATATATATATATATATATATTATATATATATATATATATATATATATATATATATATATATATATATATATATATATATATTTATAATATATATATATTCAAATTTAGCTTTGGATCAAGAACACTGACCTCGTAATTCAAAGTGAGAAATCAATACACCTGGCTCGCCGGGCTGACGCTATTTGGAATTTGCAGGCACGCTGACGCTTTAGCTTACAGGCTTCTGACGCTGCTGACTGTACTTATTCTTCAGTCATCTTGGATGCACCTTTCTCTCCACACTGCTATGAGTACTCTCAGGAGCCGTTTCTCCCCTATCTCACCCAGCATCTTTATCATATCTGCTGTGACCTCATCTGAGCCTGCTGTTTTCCCCTGACTTCATTTTCCTTAGTGCTGTTCTTACTTCTTCTACGGTGGGCTCCTCTTCTTCTGTCATCATAGGCTGTTTCTGGGGCAGTGCCACTTCTGTGGGGTTTTCTTTATTCAGAAGCTGCTGGAAATGCTCCTTTCATCTGCCTTTGCTGTCCTGTGGACTGGTGAACAGCTTGTTGCTGGCATCCCTTATGAAGGGTATCTGACTATCTTCATCTTTCTGTCTTTGCCTTGCAACCTGATATAGTTTCTTTGTGCCACTTACTGAGTCACTATCCAGAAGTTAGTAGAGTGCCTCCGATAACCTATTCTTTGCTATTGCAGCTTCTTAATTAGCTTCTTTGTTAGCCAACCAGTAGTCCTTCCTAGTCTGGTCACTTTTTCTATCTCCCACTTCTTCCTGCACTCCTCCTTTCTTTTGATGACTTCCTGGACTTGCGCATTCCACCACCAGCTTTCCGTATGTACCTTATTTCCATACCTGGCTTGGCCACATATCTGTTCTGTAGTCCTAACACATGCTGTTTTTAGATGCTGCCATTGTTGTTCAGCTCCACCTATTTCCTCCTCTTCTTGGGGTGCTAGAGCCCTGAGTAATTCCTTGAACTGTTGTACTTTCTCTCCAGTCAACTTCCAGATCTTCAGCCTGGTCTCTGTTGACTTTAGAGCCTTCTCTGACCACTGCTTGCAGCTGATTGTGGCAACTGGTGGTTTATGCTGTGGGCCAACTTTTTTACTGGAAATGACTTTACAATCATGGACTCTACCCCAGTGCCTTTTTCTTAGTAGGAGTAAGTCTACCTAAATTGCATTTATTTATTGCATTTGTTTACTGGGAAAGTCCACTGGGCCTGATAACAGCCCGTTTTCAGTGGAGGCCCCGGGAGAAAAGCTCCACATTTAATTACATGCAAATAAAATTTTACACAATAAATGCAGTATATATAAGACAGTAGTAGCGCATCAAATAAAGAGTGACAAGATAGAATAATGTGATAATAACATTGAATCAGTCGATAATGAACAGTGGAGTGTTATTTAGTACTCTGGTGGCTGTAAGAAAAGTTTTTAAATGTAAGTAATATTGTTAGCAGAGAGAAGAGTTTAGGATAAAGGGTGAGAGAGGGAGATAAGGCTAAGTTGGGGATAGCAGAGGGTAAACAACATTTGCATGCTGGCTACTCTTGTATGTTTGTATATATGGAGACTGCAGCTACAAAGTCCCTAATTAAAAAAAAAAAAGGATTAAACAGCACATTTGTGAGTACTTCTGACACCATGCAACATTTGATACTTAAAAGTATGAATAATGTCATAAGGTATGCATCTGTGGGCAGGCATCTCCATCAGCTTTAGTTTCATACAGCTAAGTATTTTACATGCAAAACAGACAGTGATGGTCACCGTTGAGCATTTACATTTATAACTGTTTTTCATTGACTCCTGGCAGGAGAGTGCATTCTTCTCACCTAAGAGCCTGTTATTGTTTTGCAAGTCACAAAGCTTGCATGTTGATAAGTTACAAAAGCTAGCTTATTTTTGAATGTCTGTAAAATAAAATGTAAATATCTATTTAGAATGTTGCATGATTAAAGTACAGTGCAACATCTTGCTGCATGAGTGAAAGTTTAATTTGTTTCAAATTGTGCTATGCATGTTTCAAGTCTGTTTGCTTTGGTCTGTCATATATATCATATTAGTTCTAGGGACTGTTAGGGTGTTCTGACTAATTTAATGCTCTTGCATTTTTTTATCATGAGGTATAATTTGTGTATTACAGACCGCATTCATTGACCCTTTTCTGATCGTTGCCATCTTTGTCCATTTAGGACGATTTACACTATTCGATACTGATTTGCTAGCATGGAGTAGAGGAGAAATTGAGACATTCTTTATTAAATTGCTGCAGAGATAAGATGGCATTGCTCTACACCATAATATTGATCCCTTGAATGAAATATAGTCAAATAACCATGTCTGCACAGTCATTTATCCTAGTCTCTTATAGTTGACTTGTTTAAAGTGCACCGTGGATCAAAGTATTGCACCTGAAGATATAGCTGAAAGGCTGTTTTTCATATCTGAACTGCTCAATAGGACTTGTTGATGGGACAGATTTGTGTCTCAGAGACTCACCCTTCTGTGAATAGACTCCCTCATCACATCAAGCAGAGTACCTAATTTTCCCTTTTTAAGCGCAACCTGGATAACTGGATGGGGAACAGAAAATACACCCCTGGGATTCCAACTGTGTCCCTGCTGGACACAGGCATCGAGTGCTGACTTGTCGGAACATGGACTAAATTCTTGGATAGGCTTGTTAATGGCCTCAGGGCCAATAGCCTAGTAACTTCCTATGATCCTGTGAAAGGTACATTTCTGTTGTCCTTTGAATCATGGTCAGTTCTGTTTTAAGTTTTGGTGCCCGAGTGACATTTCTAGGTATGCAGTTCTTCTTTTCAGTCATTTTTAGAAGACTTAGCATTGTTCACAGAAAGAAGCAGTAAAAATACAAACACCAGTTAGAATCCATGACAAGTTACAGTTCAAATCCATCATTTTTTTTTTTTTTTTTTATGCCAGTGCCTGATATTTTTTTTAGGGTTACACATTAGCTGGGAAATGTCACAGCACTCACTGGGCAGAAGAAAGAGAAGTAATCTTAGATGGGATGTCAGTTGATTGCAGGACATTGTTACCCCACATGCACAACTGCATGCAGTTTTGGGAATTACTAGGTACACCTACAGCATGTTTTTGGGATGTGTTAGGAAACAGGAGCTCCCAATGAAAACCCATGAAGATGCAGTGAAGACATACAGACTGCACAGAAAGCATCCCACCACAGTGTTCAACCAGAGAACCTGTCCTGTAAAAATAACCTGTGCATGTGGGGTGCCTGTGCCGACTGACATCTGTCCTAGGATTACTTCTCCTATATGCCTTCTCTCTTTTTAAGTTCTCTGTATCTTTTGAGTTTCTAATACCATGACAGGAATGGGCCCCATTTCTAAGTGAAAGTATGATTAAAGTTCATTGAAATTAGTATTGTTTCAATCTTTGATGTCAGCCAGGAGAGCTCTTCACAGCACCCGCGATGTACACAGTAATGACTCCTGCAATTCATATGGAGTTACATGTATTGATAACATATCTAAATACAATTCTAGATTCTTTTTATAAGTCCCGTTGTTCTTACTACTATTGGAACTGTCTGGTTATCATGTTCTGTAGTCCTGTCTCACCTTCATTCTTACATATGGGATCGTAGCCAATCCTCGGCTCCGACTCTGCCTATTTACAAGCTGGAAGTCTTCTAGTTGGCTCGTGGCTAGGTAGGTATCCCATGGTGCACCAGTACAATCCCCAGATCTCGTTTGCCATGTCGACGAGTTCGGTTGTGCTTCTCTTTGGCTCTGGCTAAGTTTTGCATTTAATTAAACTTATTCAAAACATTTTTGAACTGTTTTAGTCAAAAACTTTTATTGTATCATTGTTTAGTCACAGTTAGCATAGTTTGCAATTTAGAATAGTTAGTCTTTATAATTGCGCCTTTTGGTGCAATCTTTGGCCTTTTTGGCTTCTTAGTTTCTTAGTATTGTTATCCTGTGTGCTAGTTTTCGGGTATCTTAATATACTTAGTATTTGTAGGCGCCTTTTGCTCTCTGTTAGACTGTGTGTTGTTAGTAGGCATAAGTCAGTTTTTTGCGGATTCCCGCTTGTTGAATTGCTACTGTTAACAGAACGAGGTTCTGTTTTATTCCTTCATCATAAGTCTGAGTTTTTTGCGGATTCCCACAAGCTTCATTGGTTACTGTTGTTAACAGAACTAGGTTCTGTTTCCATTGTTTAGTATTCCTGTTTGAGTGTGTGAACTTCTCTGCTTACTGTAACTCTCTAGGTCTGTTTTAGTTAGAAGACCAAGTTTCTGAATTTCCCTTCCTGCCCGGGCTAGGCTCATTTAAGTTAGAGGACCTAGTCCTTGTGGTGTCTTTCTCTTTCCTGCAGGGCTAGGCCCATTTAAATTAGAGGACTTAGTCCTCCCTCTCCTCCTCTGTGTGTGTGTGTGTGTGTGTGTGTGTGTGTGTGTGTGTGTGTGTGTGTGCTCAAGTCTTCTGAGCTGAGAATTTCTAGTTAAAGGTTTATAGTGCCTGAATATTTGAACTGTATCTTACTGAAATTGGTACACCTTGTTTGTTGTAGCATAGACTAGATCCAGGCCTGCTGAATCTAGCTTTGTTTATATGCTTGTTGTTTGTTTGCTTGTTATTTATTCCATGGATCACTAGTGATATCTGCATTGCTTACTGTACTTATTTCCTTGTTTCACTTGAAAGAAAGTTACTGTTTGTCGTTTGCATTTAAGTTACCTGTAACACATTGCACTTAAGTTACCTGGCACTTGCTCACTAAAGCAATTATATAAGTCAGCACTAAAAATTAAAAGCACTACACCCTCACTCCCCACTGGCCCTTGTTTTCAATTATTAAGGAATTATGTTACAACTGCCTAACCCTCTCCTCCTCCCAACAAATTCCAACACATGTGAGAGATGCAAATAGCCAAACTGGAGGCTACACTCACTACAATTCCCAGTCTCAATAGACCCTACCACGACAGCAAACATAACATCAATCACAAAAAAATACAGAGGAGGCTCAAAAAAATCTAAGACTAAACAACACATCTGATACACTTGTAATAGGTGACATCTATCATCAGGCACACTAACGCCCCGGCCCAGGCTGAACTGAACAAGGAGAGGGTCACGTGAGAAATGTTGGGCTAGAGGATCCACAACACACAAGCACTCAACACCCAAGGCAGGCAGTATAAACATGACTGTCATTCCCCATGCTGGTGAATGACCCCTGAGATCCCTCTGGACCTCATGATGAAAGAAGAAGAAAAGAGAGGAGCTCTCTGGCCAGCCCAGGCCGGTTGACCCTGACCTTGAGTAGCATCTTACCAACCTACCAAGATGCCACCACAATAATGAAAGATAGATGATCAATTTCTAACAATTGGCTTAAGTACTGGTGTCATTCAAAGGGGTCCCCTCAGCTTGGGATGTTGGGATGATATGTCGACACCGCGCTATAGGGACGCTAGACTTCTGTCACCCTCACCCTGGCTTTTGGATATTGGCAAAGGCCTAGCCATAGTGCCTTTTTAGGCCTGCAAGGCTCAAAAGACAAAGACAAAAACCCACCTCCATAGGTAAGACAAGGGATAAGAAACTAACGCCAGAGCTACTCAAAGCCAGAACCTCTCGGAACTCTCACTCAAATGGAACTTACTCCCATCTGTGCATACACGAGCATTCTGTTCAGGGCTCCCCGAGAGCACCTCAGGCCCCCAGCACCCCAGCACTTATACTCTATACCATACCATGCCTACAAACCCAATCACAAAAAAAACCAGGAAAGGAGGGGGAGAGGAATATTCATCAACTTCACCCACACCTCCACCACCAAAGCAAAGCAGCATATCCAAGCATCTATGTGCAACCAACTTGCAGTAACCAGTACTGCCACTGCCTTCCAGTTTCTGCTACAGACCAGACCCACCAAAGGAACCGAACCCCACTCCACCCTCCTGACAACCAACAAAAAAAACAAGGTCTCTCCAAACCACATTATATTGGGCATCAACTACCAACCACTGACTGGAGCATTTACCTAGCCCAACACCCTAGCCCAAAGGTTCCTAGAATTTATGGAACAAAAACTATATGGACTGTTACCACACCAGCACCACACACACTGACCTGATCTGGACCATGATCAACACCTGACTCTATGGGACATGCATCAGTGTGACCAATACTGGTTCAATATTCACTCAGAACATAAAACCAATGCCACATCATACTCACCCCCCTGCCCAGAAACCCACCCCAAAAAAAAAAAAAGCAAAAAAAACACCTCAAAACCCAATCTGGTTGGAAACAAAGCCCCCGGAATCCTTCAAAGCCCCCCCCCTGTGAAAAAATTTATATGCAATGAGAGAATGAACACCTTCGAAATGTCTGATCACACCTTCCAAAATGTAAATCATGCCAAATCTCCAAAAACCAACGCCCTGTCTGGCAAACCCCTCGCATAAAACAACGTGTTAAAGAGGACTAAACAACCAAATATAGGGCAAATCCCCAAAAAAAAAGGTACTGCAAAAAAGGTAAAAGCACTACTGGCACTCATCAATAAAAATTGCAAAGGACGGAGAAAATAAAATTGAGGACACTATTAATCAAAGAAGGATGGACACAACAAGTCTTTCTATCACAAGGCTTCTTTTTAGTTATGTTAGCTCAGATGGTGGTAAATCGTACAATGCTCAGACAGAAATACACTGAATCCACTATCATGAACCACAGACTCAAACAACCCCACCACCCACAAACCTCAAACAAACCACAAATATCTCCAAAGGCAAACGCCCCCTCCAGCAGAGTGCTGCCCAAGTCAGACTCTCTCCAAAGCAAAGAGCCAAACTCACAAGACTAAACACAGACCGGTCTGCATCCCATGAACCTACATGAAGCATAAACCTAAACCCAAAACTACTATTCAAACTCAAAACATAACTAGCCTATATGTATACAGCCTTGAAGCAGGATATGTGCAACTGTCCCTCATGCATAGCCTGGTGCCTCAACGGATCCTGAGGTGGTCTGGGACGATCCTGAACCTAGCCTGACTGAGCCTGATGGTCTTGGATCATCATCATGACATCATGGACCTCATAATTGGGATAACAAGACACTAGATCACCTGATAGTTCGGCTTTGTTAACAGCAGTGGTTGTCCTGGGCAAAACCTGGTTGATCTCTTTGAAACAGTCACCAAGGACAAACAGACAAGGTGAAGGTGGAGCCTACTCTGGACCTGCAAAGTCCCTACCTGGATACCCCACTGGCATTATAGATAAGCCCCCCAGCTCTAAATATAAACCCCTATGTCACTAGATGGAATGGAAACTGGCTCAAGGATGGATTGGATGGTTAGAATAAGTGAGCCCCAGATGTCAGACTCCAAACCAGTTCAAAGTGGTGTCCCCAAAGGCTCAGTCCTGGGAGTCATCTTGTTCGGTATATATTTTCATCTCAGGCCAAGGAAGGATCAGATTGACCAAGTTCAAGAGAAGGACTGAAAAACTGCAAGTTCATAATCAACTCCACACAAACTGGGCCATAATCAATCAAAGCAGCCAATAAGACATCCTCCAAAGCCACCTCTGCTAAACCAAAAAAGTGTATCCCAGAGCCCCTTCCCCAAAAAAATGCCAAAGCGCAAAACACCACATTGGTAAAAACAGTACCCATTACAGAAGAAAAGTAAATCCTGGGACCCAGACCCATTGATATTCCTCTCATTTGACAACCACACATAGCAACTTCAAGTGGTTATTTGTATAGCCTGTATAGCCCACCCTAATCAGTATAGCCCATCTAAGGAGGGGGTCATGCCCATTACTCATCCCTCATCAGGCCCATAATTGAGTATGCAATGCCCCTTTGGTGGGTACAAGTACCATGCCCTGCAGCAACTGACCAGACACCTGCAGCAACTGAAAGACCCCCAAAAAAATCAAACAAAAGAATCAAAAAGGGCTGCCAGAGATGCCATATGCTGCCCGAAAAAGAAACTCCAGCTACTCTCTAGGGCATACCGCCTGTTCAGACAACCCCCTGTGCCTCCAACAATAAATGCCAAATCCAATGGACAATTAGCCAAATCAAATCCAGATCCATCTACCATCCCATCGAAAGCTCAGCACTGAAATAACTTGAACCTCGCTGAGGAAAGAAATAGGACCCAGAGGCTCCCAGATTCATAAATAAAGAGGCAGAGTCCTGCTTTAAAGGTCCCAGAGTCCTAGGTGATGAGTCTCTCAGAGAGGAAGGAGGCAGTGAGGATTGATCTCGAGATGATACCGATAGGTTTTGTGTCACTGTTTAGACAGAAAGTGACAGAGGCATAGCAAAAAAACCCATAGTAAAAAAACACAAAAAAAATAGCATAGCCAAACACAAAAAAGCCAAATACATTCTTAAGGCTAGACTTATAAATGATAAGAGAGTAAGGACCATAAGCCATCTGGCTTTAAGAAATGTATTAAATGCTCACAGAAGATGTCCATAACAGATGGCTACAGTCACTCATTTACTGTTTGGGGGCCATCCATTTACAGGAGACTTGCTTATTTTGCCACTCTTTCAGTGCTAGGGTGTTGCAAGAAAGAGGAAATAAGCTCATCCTAAAAGGTCTTCTTAAACCTTCCTTTGAGGAAGATCTGGCTAGCTCTTCCTCCTCTTCTAAATCTACAAAGGAAAAGTCTAAGTCCTCTAAGAGGCCCTCCCCAGCACTGGCTGTTGTCTCGGAGCCACCTCTTAAAATCAGCAAATTAGATAAGTCCACTGTCTTATCGGCTCCACAGAGTTCGGTGCCGACTGAGAGCAGTACAGTGATTACAGGGTCGGTTCCAAGTATTTCGGAGCCGACCGCTGAGACCATTTCACAGAGCTGGTCTATGGCTCCTGTACCGGTCTCCCCTATATTGAAGTCTCCAGTACTGCAGAGATCCTGCTCTCCTACTGTGGCTTATTGGAAGAAGATGCAGAGAGGGTAGTGCTGAGACTGTTGAAGTCGTCTGCCTTACCTAAATAGTTGTTGGGTCCGACCCAGTCGGTTCCAGAGCCACCTTTGAGTCTGTTAAGCCCCCTTCGATCATTCCTCCTCTGAGCCATGCTGGCCTTTTGGAGCCGAAGTGTTTGGTACCACTGGTGGAACCTTCGGCTCCAGCTCCCCCTGTGGCTGTTTCAGAGCCGAGTTCTGCTCTGACACTCTGCGCCATCCGTAGTGTCTAGGAGCTGAAGCTCCCCGGTCGACCCCAACAGGGATGCTTGGAACCGAACTTCTTCGGTTCCGAGTCTTCCCCTTGGCAAGGGTGAGTTTGGATCCTCTGTCCATCTCGGAGCTGATGACTCTGGAGCTGACGGCATCCTCGGCTTCCTCGGAGCCAGGGAGGTCTTCGGTGCCGGAGAGGTCGGCATTCGAGATGATGAGGAGTGTGCTGTCCTGATCGTCAGCTCTTACCAAAGGTACCGACACTCTTCCCCCTAAGGCACCTACTTCTGTCTCAGCTCCTACTCTCTCCTTGAACAGCAGAGATCCTCAGCCTAAGGAGCCACCGGCTGGTGGCCCCCACTCTTCCCAGACCTCCCCGGAATATCCTTTTGGGGAGCCTCCACAGAAGAGAACATGTAAAAGGAAGCATGTAAACTCCTAGGATGAGTTTCTGACCTCTGACACTGACCTCGAGGAGTCAGAAGGGTCCCCCAAGTTGTCCTCTGATGTCTCCTTCATAGATATCCTAGAAATCCTTAACAGAGGCCCACTGTCACCCCTTCTGATGAGGAGTCGGTGTACCTGAAGGCTTTTGGGTCTCAACCTTCAGCCTCTTGGGTGTCTCCACCTTTCGACTAACTGATGGAGCTAGTTAGTCGAAAGGTGTGGGATACTCCTGATGCCGTAGAGCCAGTTCCCAGGAGACGAAATAAGTTTCTCTCTGCACCCCAGAAAAGTTTTTTTTGTCTAAAGGTGTTCCCGTAGATGCCAGGGTGGCGGCGGCCACTAAGAAGGAGCTAGCTGAGACTTCTTCTGTTCATCCGCCTAATAAGGAGTCTCGCATGATGGACAGATAATGGAAGGGTATCTTTTCTTCTGCAGCATTTACCCTTAGATCACTGAATTACCTTACTCACTTCACGAGACTTCAGAGAGATCTCCTTAAAGAGTTAGGAGATTCGCTACGAGGGACATGTACTGAGGGAGTTCCTGACAAGGTGTCAGCCCAGTTGTCCACCTTGAATTCTATCATCTACTCTTCCATGCGGCTTATTTCGTATGCAGCCGATGGAGCGAGTAGAGCAGCGGGTTCAGGAATTTCCCTGAGGCGTCATTTTTTGGATTCATTTGTGTAACTTTGCGTAACCGTTCAAGTCTACCTTTACCAATGCCCCCTTCGACGGTTCCTCATTGTTTGGACCCAAGGTAAAGGATGCTCTCACCCAGTGCGAGCAAGAAGGAAAAACACACTCTGTCGTGGGAGTACGTCTAGACCATACCCTAAGGGTCAGAAGGGTGGTAAGATGTGGTTCAAGAAGTCCCAAAGGTTTTTCCAGGATGCACAGGGTGACTCCTCCTTCAGAGGCAGAGGAGGAGGAGGAAATGGTAGACGTCACCTTAGAGGCAGGGGTGGTCCGCAAAACCAGGGAGGTTGCGATTCCTTTCGAGGCCAGCCTTACCAGCGCTCCTGATGTGGGGCCTGACTTTGCTTCTCTGGGGCTGGTTGGGGGTCGCATTTCTTTGTATCCAGAAGCCTGGCTGGGTATCACTCAAGACAATTGGGTACAAAGAATTATTACCAGAGGTTATGGCAGACCCTTTTCTCTTACACCTTTTGTTCCCAAGAGGATCCCGGATGTTCCACCCAATCACAGGGATCAGGCAACTGTGGAGGTCAACAAGTTGTTGTCAAAAAGAGTCATCCAACCCATCTCAGCAGACCAAATAGGATCTGGAACTTACTACAGATTCTTTTTACTGCCAAAATGTACAAGGGACTGGAGGCCTATCTTGGACCACAGCAGATTGAACGAATCAGTAAAGAAGGGCAAGTTCCGGATGGTGACATTGCAGTCTATACTCCCGTTATTAGGGAAAGACAATTGGATGTGCTCAATAGATCTCCAAGACGCCTACTACCACATAAAAACGGACAGGGCGTCGAGGAGTTATCTACGCTTCTGGCTGAGAGCCAGTCATTACCAGTTTCATGCTCTGCCCTTTGGTCTCACCACAGCCCCCAGGGTGTTCACCAAATGTATGGCAGTAGTGACAGCTCACCTGAGACGTTTCCGTATCTGGATGACTGGCTCTTGACAGCTCCCACCAGGCATCTACGTCTTCAGACCAGGGACGCTAGTATTCAGCTTTGTGCCCAGCTGGGAATTTCTGTAAATTGGAAAAAATCTGCCTTATTGCCCTCTCGATCTGTGATATTTTTATAGGTGCAGAGATAGACACAGTAGACATGTTGGCTCATCTTCCTGCCGAAAGGGCACAGAATCTGGTTCTTCAAATTCCGCAGCTTCTCCCCCTTACGAACGGTCAATTCCAAGACTATTATGCAGCTTCTGGGGACCATGGCTTCCACCATATTACTAATGCCACTAGCAGGCTACACATGAGAATTCTTCAGTGGCTCCGGTCTTTTCAGCACTTACCATTATCTCATCACATTCTGCTGACAGAATCTTGCAAGAAGGACCTCCTTTGGTGGACACTACCCAATCAGTTAACCACAGGCACTTCCTTTATTCCTCACCAACCCATTGCCACTGTAACCACGGATGTCTCACAGATGAGGGGTCATTATCTCAGCAGGACTGTCCAAGGTACACGGCAAAATCACGAGGCTCACCTGCATATCAATGTTCTAGAGATGAGGGCGGTGCACCTAGCATTGCAAGCACTCCACGACCTTCTGCCTCTGGGGACTATTGCAATACAATCAGACAACATGTCGGTAGTATGGTATATCAACATACAGGGCTGAACCAGATCTTACCCACTCTGTCGAGAGGCCATGCAAGTTTGGAAATGGGTGATATCTTCCCAGCGTTTTCTGGTGGCAACGCACATTCCAGGGACAACCAACGTGGTAGCCGACAAGATCAGCCGGGCAATCCTGATGCCTCATGAGTGGTCTCTGAAACAGGAAAGAGTAGAACAGATTTTCCGCAGAAGGGGACAGCCTTGCTGCGACCTCTTTGCCAGCCCAATCAATGCCAAATGCAGCAGCTACTTCTCCCTCATTCCCCTTCCGGGGGAGTCACCGAGAGATGCACTTGTTCACAATTGGCCCCTGGGTCTCCTGTATGCTTTTCCTCCCTTTTCTCTTATTCCCAAGGTTATTCAGAAAAGGAAATGGCTGGGAAGCAAACGTATCCTCATTGCTCCTTACTGGCCTCGTCAGGTTTGGTTCTCCTTTCTCGGGCCTCTTCTCCTAGATGATACTTGGATTCTGGACCCAGTTCCAGACCTGTTGACTCGCATGTCAGGTTCGCTTCGCCCCCTCCTTACACACCCTCAATTTGACAGTGCGGCTACTCCTGTTCCATCCCTAGTCAGACGTCACGACTTCTCACCCTCTGTGACTCAAATGCTTATGTCTTCTCATAAACCTTCCACTAGGAGACTATATTCCAGTAAATGGAGAAGATTCTCTATCTGTGCGGAGAAAATGAATGTTGACCCTTACACTGCCTCCATTCCACTGGTTTTGGAATTCCTGTCAGCTTTTTCACCAGGGATCTGCGGCTGTCACTATCAGAGTTCAATTGGCAGTGATTTAAAATTTTCATCTAGGCTTTCAAGATTCTAATCTGATGTCACATAGGCTGTGCAAAACTTTCCTTAAAGGTGCCACTTTGTTAAGACCCCCATTTCAAGAACCTTTTGCCTCATGGGATTTAAATTTTGTGTTATCCAAATGAACTTTTTCGCCCTTTGAGCCTTCTCATTCATCCTCTTTGAAATTCCTGTCTTGGAAGACTTTGTTTCTGGTGGCTATCACATCGGCCAGACGGGTGTCAGAGTTGCAAGCACTGTCTGTAAAACCCCCTTACCTGATTTTTCACAAAGGCAGGCTGTCCCTTCTTACTAATCCCTCCTTTGTCCCCAAGGTCTGTTCCCATGCCACCGTGAATCAATCCATAGAACTTCTGGTGTTCTTTCCAAATCATTCCAACACAGCTGAATATAGGTTTCATCAGCTGGATGTCCATAGACAATTATGTTTTTATTTGCACTGGGCTAAGGAAATCAGATCTGTTATTTGTTTCCTTCTCCGAATCCAGGTCAGGCTTACCAGTTTCCAAAGTAACACTCTCTAATTGGATTTCTAGCTGTATAGCTTCCGTTTACAACTCTGAGGATAGACCTTTACCCTTTAAAATCAAGGCTCACTCTACCAGATCTCAGTCTACCTATGCAGTCTTTCAAGCCAGGGTCCCACTTGATAATATTTGTGCAACAGCAACGTGGGCTACCCCTTACACTTTTATTACTCATTACAAATTGGATTTAACCTCCAGGGGTAGAGCATCATTTGGTTCCATGGTACTCAGGAGTATTTTTCCTTGAGCCACCCAAGAATAAGGCGCTAGGGACGCTGTCTCATATGTAAGAATGAAAGTGAGATAGGACTACAGAACATAAAGAAGTTATGTACTCACCATAACGTTCCATGTTTGTAGTCCATCTCACCCTTCATTCTTACGAACCCACCCTCCTACCCCCATCCTGGAAGTACCTGGAGACAGAAAAATATTATTATCTTTTTTTAAGGAGACCTTTTAGTATTGACTTCTTTTGTATATTTGTTATCTCTCCTAGTTAGCAGCAAACAAGATCTGGTGATTGTACTAGTGCACCATGAGATACCTACCTAGCCACGAGCCAACTAGAAGACTTCCAGCTTGTAAATAGGCCGAGTCGGAGCTGAGGATCGACTCCGATCCCATATGTAAGAATGAAGGGTGAGGTGGACTACAAACATGGAATGTTGTGGTGAGTACATAACTTTTTTCTTCTACATTGCTCTTGTTTCTGCCTGCAAATCCTGATATTTTATGACTTTGTGTCTCTGTACGCAAGACACTGTAGTCAGTGGGTGGAGTGATTTTAATAATAAATGCTACTTTTGTCTTCTTTTCTTGGATCACTATATCTGGTTTTCTCGCATCTGTCTTTTGAACTGTTGCTAATGGGTGATCCCATGTGATGTAGTCTTCATTATTTTCTATGATGCTTTGTGGCTCATGTTTCAGTGTTTTTCAGCTACTTTAATATTATAATGTTTACGTAAGCCTCAGTGCAACAGTCTTGCCACATTATTATGCCTTTCAGTATACAGTCCTTTGGCCATTAGTATGTCACAACCAGCAACAGGGTGTGCAGCTGTTTCCAGTTCTGTTTTACAAAACCTGCATTTGTTTGTTTCTCACAGACAATGGACTTTGTAAACCAACATGTACTGCGTTGGTGGTGCTGCAGTAGCATTGTTGCCTCACAGTAGGACATTGTCCTGTTCGATTCTCAGCTAGAGCATCTTCTGTGTGGAGACATGCGTGAATGGGCGTACCTTCGTTGAAGGTTGTGCGTCAGGGCCGGCACTCGGCACGTAAAAATCTACTGCCAGTCATTAGCGGACCGGAGTTCCGCTGTGGTGACCCCTAACTGGGAAAAGCCGAACGACACAACAACAACAATGTAGTCCACTGTCTTGGTCCAGTATTAACCTTTCATCCTTTGGTTTGAATTTGCCTCTCCTTAATTATTCCTGTGTTCGATCCTGATCAACATGAGGTTGTTCCAGGAGTTTTTCATACTTGCAACTATATTTTTGCATTTTCCACATTTCTTGCCTTCTCATCTGATCCTTCACCTTATATTCTTTCTTTGTTTTTTGGCACATTCAGCTGCTGCCTGATTTTTTATCTACTATTGGTTTGATTTCTATTCCCTCTTGATGCCAATATTCTTCTGCTAGACTAAAAAAGGAAGTGATCTTAGATTTTTTCTCCACATTCCAAAAGCTTTCACTATGTTTGGGTCTTGTGGGGTCAGCAGATATGTATGCAGTCCCACGATTGCAGATCTGTACATGTAATCAATTTCAAGAAGGCCCATACCTCCTTCGGAATGGGAAATATTTAAACTTGGTATACACTGATTTTTATAAATCATTTGATGAGCATGAAGTATCCTTCTTGTTTTCCTGCTAATCAATCCAACACGTTTTGGGGCCACTCAGTCACTCCAAAACTGTAAGTTAGGACAGGAAGAGAAAACTGGTTTATAGCTTGAACTTTTTTCCTAGATGGCAGTGCTGTTTTCAGGATTAAATTAAGTCCTCTAAAATATTCCTTACTGAGTTTTATTCACATTTGTTCATGTTTTATTGCTGATCCTTCATAATTTCCCAAATATTTATACACTCTCTCCTGCTCAAGTTGTTTTATATTACATTCTTGTCCCAACTGATGTTTTCTTGTTGCTGAAGCTTTCCTGCTTTAAAGGTTGCCTTGGCACATTTATCCAGACCAAATGACATTCTTATATCATCTGCAAAAGTTTTGACTACTTGCAGTTGTGCTTTCAGTTCCTCCTCTGATGAACTATACAGTTTTAAATCATCGACAAAGAGAAGATGAGAAGCCTTTACATGCCTTTGCTTTCTGGGAGCCAAATTATAGTCATGACCGAGCCTGATAAGCAGACAGCTTAATGGGTTAAGTGCAAGGCAAAAGAGCAGCGATGACAGAGAGTCACCATGGAGTTAACCCCCTTTGGATTTTTATCCCTGGAATAATAATTTTCCCTTTATCATGGCTTAACTGCAAAGTAGTTTGCCACTGTTTCATGGTCGCTGTGATGTAGTTTATCGGTTTAGGGTGTATCTTATACATTTTTAAGCACTCTTTTTTTATCCATGAATGTAAGATACTGTCAAATGATTTTTTGTAGTCTATCCATGCCATACTTGGATTCTTCCCCTTTTTACAGTTCTCCACTATGACTTAATTTAACAACAAATGATCCTTTGTTCCATACAACTTTCTTTGATTGCCCTTTTGTTCTATTGTCGTAATTGAGTTTTCTTCTAACTATCAACTCTGTTGGCATCAATTGCAGCGTATAGTTTATATGTTGTCAGAAGGCATGTTATTGTTCTATAGTTTTTAGGGTAGTTGCAGGTTCACTCTTAAATAAGAACGTTATTTTTCCTGTTGTTAGCCAGGCTGGTGTCTGTTTGGGTTATACACATAAATAGTTCTTACTCATGGTTAAATCTTTGTGCAAAAATGGTAATACTTTTAGCCAGAAGTTAGGTATTGCATCTGGGCCTGGATTTTTCCAGTTAAAGGCTTTTCTTAACATTGTTTCAATCTCTGTGGCTGTTACTTCATCCCATTTCATATCCTGGACATTTGAGCTTCTTATTCTTTTTTACTTTTTCTATCCATTTAGCATCTATGTTATGTTCCACAGGATCATCTTAAAGATTTCTCCAAAATATATCTATTTCTTCTTCTTTTGGTGGTCTTTCAATTCCTTTTATCTCGTTTCCCAAATCTGTATAAAACTTTTTTGGGTCATCAATAAATTCCTTATTTTGTACTTTTCCGTTATATTTATTTGTGTATCTTCTAAGTTTTTCTGCCTGTGCTGATATTTTTAGTGCATTATTTGCGATAGTGCATGACAAATCCTGATCCATTATAATATTGCACATTGCTTTTATCACGTCTATCTTTCTGAGTAGTTTTGTTGATCTGTTCTCTCTTCTATACTCTTCTAACAGTGACACTTCTTGTCTTAGTTGCTTTCATAGTTTTCTGTATTCGATACTTCCATGATGGCATTCAATTTCTCCCCATCCTTTCCCTTACTACCCTATGTTCCTGTAGTAGGACTTTATCTGTTATTAATTTGGCTGCACAGTAATGTATCCTGTTTACTTCTGTTATATCGCATGAATCTCCATGCCCGGTGAGTGCTGTCAATTGTCCCAGTTAATCTGTACAACATCAGACATTACTTTTAGATTACATTGTGAAGAACACATGCATTTTGGCCATGCTCACCTGCATTGTACGTATATTTAAACTGAATGAGATGCTCATGTAACACTACACACAGTGGGGCCATTACACATTAAGCATTTAATATGAACTATGAGCATTATGAGGGTGAACTGGCAGTAGTTTATGAGCACACCTTTATTGAACTCTCAGTTTATCAAATAACACGCTTCCAAAGTCACCATAAACATTAGGTTCAAAGTGCATATTTATTTTTGTTTCCATAAACTTCTTAACATTGTAAACCGTTGACTTTTTTTCCAGTCAGTAAAACCACGTCATTCGCCACACACCAGTTTCATTCTTAATTTCCTCATCATGTAAATCCCCATTATGAAGTTAATAGTTCCACTCATTTAGGGTTGCCACCTTTTCAAATGCCCAAAGTGGGACATTTTTGGTGCAAACGTCAGATTTTGCAGGGCGAAACATACCCATGGCCAGTACAAAGGACAGAATTTCACTTTTTTGCCTAAATAAAAGCTTATTCTTGTAGCATTTTAGTTGCTTATTCTGTTTCTTATAACATTTAGGTGTTTCAGATACAGAATAACTGTTTTATGCAACTATTACATAAAATATAGGAAATAATTTTGTCCTAAAATCTCAGGACATTTGCCATTTTTACAATTTTTTTGCAGGACACAACTGCCCAAAGAGGGACTGCCATTCACAAAGTAACCCTACACTCATTCCATTCAAAGGTACACATCTTGTTCTTCCCCCATCTAACAAGCCTCCTCCAGCTGCTGTATTTCCTTTGTAATACCCAGCACATATTCCAGGGTTGGTTTAATCCTTGATTTCCATTTTCTGATTCACTTTTTTTGGCTGTTAGCATTAAAGTTAATCAGGCCTTCTTATGCCTTGAATGTCCATCACCCTTACTCCATCTTGGCATCATCATCATCTACAGACTTCCACTTGTTTACCCAGCATCTACTATAGGATGTTTCCCAATGCATCTCTAATGTCATTAGCTCAACACACTCCCTAAACAAATTCTTCCAGTTTCCCCTCTCACTTCTCTGTACATCTTCATTAGTAACTCTGAACTTGGGGGAAGATCATTTACAGTCTCCTCGGAGTATAAAGCTATCTGTGTAAGTATTTGCACTCAGATGTCTTTGACTTTGTATTCTGATTTTATCGAATATTTCAAAGCCCTTCACCCCCCCATGGTTCCTTTATAATTTGTCCATCCATCCTTTTCTTCCCCTTGTTCACTTGATTGATTTTTATAATTATATCTAATTCTGTATGTCCTACCAATTATCCTTTTTTCAAAGCCATATCTGTTCGTGTTCCACCAGATATTTTAGCAATGGCAGCCACCTGTCACTTGTCTTTCCTCTCCCTCCCTCTCTCTGTCTGTATTCTGTTAGTATTCCCTGCTAGGAGAGCCTATCGGTGCCATGTAATCTAAACAGTTTTTTGTTTCTTCCCAATCTCTTTAGTTTTCCACCTTGGTTCATTGGCAAACTTCCTCCAGTTATTTCCTGCTGTATTTTGTCTGCTATTTATCCCTCTGTTTAGGAAACGTATTGGCAAAGTCTCCATATTCTATATATATTTTCTACCTTGTATATGTAATTTTCTTTCTGGTGTTTGTTATTGTTCTGTCCCAACATGTTTCTAATCGGGCAATCTCTCGACATCTGTGGTAGTCCCTCCTTCCCTCCTCATCATAGCTTACCATTTTGTATTCTGTTCCTCTAATTGTATATGTAGGCCTATGCTGTTAAGGTCCACATGAAGTACCCCTTAAATTCAAGCAACCCCATGCCCCATTTCTCAGACACTAAGATCATCTTATCTCACTTAACCCTAAGACTCATTCCTTTCCAAGTAAAGATCTTTAGTTAATACATGGCAGCAGGGGGTTAGAACATAAGGACCATATGAGAGAATGCTGGGAAGATGATATCCGCAGGGTGTAACTTATTGTGGGGAAACATTTTTAAAGCTGCTTAGGAGGAGATATCTTAGTAGCATTGTAGGACAGAGTTCTGTAGCTCTGTACAGAAGTATTACAAGACCCCTTATCCATCAAGTGCCACTGCATAACTGGAGTCATTCCCAGTCTGCACATCACGGAGGAAGGAGGTAAAGGTTTTAAGGGAAGCAGACAGAATGGCAACTTCCCTGCTTTGACGAAAACACTATTAAAGTGTGAAACATTGATGTCTTCAGCATTGTATTGGGTATGATTTTATTTGTTGGCTTGTGACATCAAGCTTTGCTCATCCAGTTTTAATGTATCTTTCCAACTGCTTATATTAAAGCCCCACATTTTTGGCAGTAACATCCAGGATCTTTATTGAACATACGCTGTAATGCATCCAGATTGTCATCTCATCCCACTAATCTGTTTTCGTATGTAATTGTTTGGTTGCCTATTTCTGATAGTAAAAATACATTTTATTAAGTCTGGAGTGAAATTATCTTTATTATGAAAATACAACCTGCATCCAGAAAGAATGTTAAAAGGGGGCTGTGAGAACAGTTTGCTATGTTCAAAAAGAACCTTTTAATTTTAATCTAAAAAAAAAGCTTGCATTTAACCATGTTTTTTTAGAAAGATTCGTCAAGGATGTTTGATGAATGTGCAGCACTTCTGCGCTTTATTGAGTAAATTTTAGTTAATAGCACCGAAGATTATTGGCAGGCTTAGAGTTATTTGTCCATTTGGAAGTGTGGATGTCGACATTTTAGTTCTCTGATCACTTGATGGCTTGATTGCAACACACTGTGCATTAGCCAGAACTCATGCAGCTGCTGCCGTCTTTTGCTGCTTCTGCTAATGATTGCATGCTTTGATGTGGAACTTATCATCTGTCAGTAGTATACCTCGGTAGATCTCCTCCTCTGCTTGAATCCTTCAGTAGAATCCTAAGTGATGTGCTTCCAGACTTTAAGGTTTTGTACAGTTAAGCCTTAGTATATGCAAACATTATTGTGTGTAGTTAAGTAGTCATTGCTGTTCCATAGAATATTTGTCCATAGCTAAAACCATGAATTATATGACTGTTTACCTGTGAAATTCAATTGTGATGACGTTGTCTAGTTCCTGTGTTGTTTTCGTAGATAACAAATGCATGCTTTGAAGGAAACTGAAGCTGGTTGTGGATAAAGTAAGTGTTACATTTCTAACAGTGAGAACTAGTCAAGTGAAGAAAAGGTATGAGAATGGAGGTATAAGAGGCTTGAAGAAAACTGAGACACTGATAGCAGAATAGGATCTCACAGCCTCTTCAGTCTTCCTGTATTTTTGCCTGTTTAATAAGCTGTTTTTGTAATAAAGCAAAGTTTCTTTCATTTAGCCGAAGTGCTTTGTGTGTGACCTGTGCATTCCTGAATGCTTCTGTTTTAAGCCTATTGCCTTCAGACGACATGCCTCTGTCCTTCAGTCTCCTAGAATAATAATTATTATTCTTTTATTCTTTTGCATTTTATCTAAGACGTTTGTTGTTTTGGAGTTTGTAGATGCTGCTACTAAAGTTTGAGTTTTTCTGTGTGTGTATGTGCATGTATGTGAAAGAGTTGAGTATATTGTCATGCACTTATATGCCACAGGACATCAAATTATTTATTTGCTAACAGAAAGAGACTTTTGCTCTGTAGGGACTACCTAAGTTTTGCAGCTGCCTTCCCCTTTCCCTCATTTTATTTCAGGTATGTGCAGCTATTTTAAAATGTCAACAGTGTCTTAGTCTATACTGCTCTTTCTAGTAACTCATTCTTCCTGATTGCTACCCTGTAATTGAAGAAGTAGTTAATGTCTTGTTGAGCTGGGTTTCTTTAATTAATTTTGCTTTATATTATTTTATTTGTTGACTATGATAATCAATCAGGAGACCCAGAGATTGAGAATCTGGGCAGAACTACATGGTAATTGAACAGTATAAATTTAGTTGTAACAAATAACAGCAGTTCTAATATTTAGGCACTACACACTTAAAAAATAAAACATGAATACAAAATAAAATTACAAATGATACATACAGTAGTAGCCTGTAATCTGTAAAATAGAAATGCTCATACAGTTAACTTCAGGAAGCATTAACCTTTGACAAACAACACAAAGAAAAAGGCAGGACAGGTCTGTGAAAAAACAGGGAATGCATGTGTTGTTCTTGGAGATGATTATGCAGAATGGAATTATTTATATTGTAATGACTTTTTACAGTTTTGTAAAAAGGCAATCTTGTATACGAATTCTGTAAGGGATACATGAAGTTTGTTCCATAACTTAGAAACAACACTGGAAAACATTAAATTGCTATAGTTTAGTGTTTAAATTATCTAATAGTTTAGGTAAGATAGTGAGAAGTGCATCTGTGGTAGTGAGTTATTCTGCACCATTTAATGATGGATTGAATTGTTGGTGTCTGTGTATAAAATGGACTCTGACATTTTCAGCTAAATACCACCGATATGATTATTAAATTTAAGGTGCTGGATAGTGGTGTGACCAAATGAATCTGGTAGTCATATCCCTGTTCTTGATGTTGTTGTGTTGCTGTCTTTAAATCCTCCCCACTGACCACCATGTTAATATGTAAAAGGTAGCTGACCTTAAGACTACATTGTAAGTGCACATTGCTAATAGCATCTGCAACACCCATATAAGCTTCACATTGACCAGCTACGCGTCAGGAATTAGAATCACTGGCTTCCTGGGATCTCTATCACCAGCCTAATGCTTTCTAGTGCTGGCTAACTTACAGTAAACGAAAACTTGCCAAGACTATTCCTGCACACAATCATGGATTTGTTTGACCACGCACACACAAACTCTAACACCTGCACAAATGCAAACGCTTGCACAAACATACAAACTGTCATACAAACACAAAGATGCACACAAACATTTTTTATTAGGGACGAATAGTATCTCTCCAGTACAAACAACTCTTACCTAAACTTCAGCCAGCTAGATCACTTTAGGTCACCAAAAACACATTATTATTTAACCTTAAAATAAGCTTTTTATTAAATGTTAATGTTGCAATAATAGTTTGAATAGTAATGTAGTGAAAGGCAGAAGGCTGCAGTCGAGTTGACACCAGTTCAAAACCCACTTTCTCAAGCAAGTAAACAAACCATAAGCCACAAGCATTTAAAAGTTAATAATAAAATTTTTACTTGAAATAAATAAAATTGTATAGTGCATGTTGTAAAGCCAAATGTAAAAGTTGGTATAAACTTACATAAAATAAATAAATTCATAGGTGGTTACTAGGCTAATGACCACAAGGGCCTTTTTAAGCTTAGCAGTTTTCTGTACCCATCACAAATACAAGATAAATGTGTTTAAACTGACAGTTGGCATATAGGTGAAGAATTCCACAGTTTATCTAAGCTTGTCATTAGCATTAGCTAAATAGTAGCTTAATTTCTTTCTGCTTTTTTCTAATAAGGCAAGGAACTTCCAGCACGTGGACTGCCGAGGATTGCAGTCCACTCTGCATATGCTTCAGAAGCAAGGCTCTCCCTCTCTTTATATATACCTATATATATATATATATATATATATATATATATATAGTTTTAATATCAGCTCTTGGAATTGAAGTCAAATGGCTGTGATAATCTGACTGAAAAACAAATGACTGAAAACCCACTTGACTGATTCCCTGCTGGGCGAGGAAAGTAAACCTATATATATATATATATATATATATATATATATATATATATATATTATTTTGTGACTGATAAATCTGCTTTATGTTACCTGTTCCATTTTGTTTTCTGTTTTAGGACATCTAATTGGCCTGGTATTTTTGTTCTATGTGAGAGGTAGACAATTGAGTTAGCTAGGCTGCACATTTCACATGTTTTTTCATTGGTTAAATTGTCTCTTGAGTGATACTTTGTCTGAAAAGATTACAAACCTGCATAAACTAAAGCACTGCTAGGGATTTACTGCTATGTTTTCCCACACACCGCCCTCTTAGTTGATCTTCTTTTTAGACCTGGTGATTTTAAGCTGCCCACCCCTCCTGTATATTGAGTTTAAAAAGCTCCTCCCATTATACGCTGCTGTTGATATCTTAGATTATTTGTTTGCTTTTTCTTGTGCTTATACTGAAAAAGTGCATTTTGCCTTCCATTGTCTGTTCTGCTTGATCTGACTTCATTAGCTAGCTAGCTGTTGGATAAAGTAGTATATTTTTACGCTCTAGCAAACACTTGTTTTTACATCAAAAGAAGTCAGTAAAATTTCCATCTAGTGCACTGGGTAGGTAGTCTGGTCTGTTTGGGTTGGGGAAACACTTGAGATTTATGAATGTAGTTTTATTGGATGGAGGGCTTATTAATCAACTTCTCTTGTTTTTTAGTGCTTTTATCAAGTCTGTACAATTGAATGGCTCTTGGCTCATTTATTGTAAACGAAGTACTTTTATTGAATAATCACACTTTTATAAGCTGTTTAAAGTACACTGCTGTATCCATATGTTTGTTTGTTTGTGCTAGCATTTCACTCCGGACAGTCCTTTACTGTGCTTTTACATTAGGAAGGCTGGGATTATCCGTTTAGTGTCAGTAGGTGTTTACCTGGTCTGTCTGAGCTGGGAAACGCACAGAAGGGCTGTAAGTACTTTTTGCACTTAATCTGCCCTTGATTTGCTCTGTTCTGATACCTAGATATCATAGACTAGATTCAGACCAGCTGAATCTAGCCTGTTATTTATACACTTGAGCACTAAATTAGACATCTCACATTAAGACGGGCTTCCCTGCACCCTTGTGGCATAAGGGTGTGAATACAGCTTTGTCTAAGCTGGGGCTTGCTGGAGGAAAGTTCATTGAGTGCTTTCCTATTGGTAGATTAGCTTGTGTTTTTTTCACCTGTATTTAAACCTCACATTTGTGCATTGCAGCGCCCCATGCAGTAGAGGTTAGCATTGCCATGTATAGATGCAAACACCTTGAAACTCAATTTTTCTGTAGACATTTGTCAGTGGAACCCTTCCAAGCTTTCCTACTGCACTACAGGCAACTCAGCTGCGCACTGAGCAGCGTTGCCACAATGGTCATCCATAACTTTCAATAAAATGGGCGACTTTGTTAGTCCTAGGGCAAAAACTAGTGAAACTAGCCCACTACCTTCCCAAATAGTACATATGGCAAAAACCTGCTAAAATAGATGTTCAGTTCTGTTTCCCATTATTTCACCGGTCAGCCTGATTGACATTGGCATCCTAAGGCAATGCGGTAATTACCTCATATATACTGACAACCACTAAAACAAACAAAAGTCCTGTGTGAGTGATGTAATTACACTATGAAACTGGAATCATTTCACTCACTTAACAATAAACCAAACATCAAACTGGTTGTCAGTGCACACACTTCACCTCACACACAAAATAATGTCATGGCACATAAACACATTACCACAACCACATACATAAAGGCACTAGAAGCTTACCAAAAAATGAGAGACCTCCCACTTGCACACACTGCTATGCAAACAGAAACCATTACACATAATAACACATACACCAGTGTCTGGGCAAATAAGCCCTTAAGGCAAAGCCCCTCAAAACCTAATGTCTTGGTCTTGGGTAACTCCATAGTGAGACACACAGATGTCCCCCTCACCAGGCTGGACAAGGAGAAGGTCATGGTCAGCTACCTGTCAGGTGTCAGGGTCCGACAAATCATACATGTAGTCTAGTTACTCAACAGCAAGTATCATTATGACTCTGTCATAGTCCATGTCAGGGTGAATGAAATGAGACGTACCTCTTTGGACTATATGAAGAGAGACATTACTGAACTCTCAGATTATGTGTCCCAGGCAGGTATGACCCTAGCCCTAAGTAACATTCTGCTTTCACCCTGCATGGTGCCACAGTATAAACAAAAAAATGATTGACTTCAACAATTGACTTAGCTTGTGGTGCCATTCCAGGGGGATCTAGTGTATGTCAGCCTGGGAAGACATGGTTGACAGGTCACGCTGCTTTGCCGGAGGTGATCTGCAACAGTCTCCTCTAGGCTTTCAGATACTGGCAAAGGTGCTTGACTCCCCATAGTGCCTTTTTTTAGGCAATGTCAAACAACAAAATCTACTTGAGACAAGCTCAAGCTCCTGCTGCTTAATTCTAGGAGTCTAAACATGAAATTGGAGTACTTGGAAGCACTCCTCACCTTGGAATATGCTGACATCTGTGCAGTCACTGAGACATTGTTCAAGGCTGCGGAGAGCACCCCAGCCGTGCAAGGCTACAATGCCTTCCACACGGTCAGACCTCAAACTGAGCATGAAAGCCAAGTACACCTTGAGACTGGTCAAACAGTATGACTGTCTTGAACTACTCCATGTCCACTTAACTATAGGCAAAATACCCTACCACAGCATTGCTAGCTGTAGGTCCCACACCATGAACCAAGAAAAGCACATCGCCTACCTGGACTTACTGCAGTCACTCGCCGTACAGCCCAATGCCTTATTAATGGGAGATTTCAATTATTCTTCCATCGACTGGGTGACATACATGAGCAGGAACATGCTCACCCAGAGGTTCCTGGACTTTGTCAGTACAAATGCTCTGGAACAGATAGTCTGCACCCCCACAAGGGGCTCGAATGCCCTAGACATTGTACTCTTCAACATGGGAGGGATCACTGCACTCCCTCTATGTGATGCCTTCCCTGGTAAGGTTGGGACATAAATCAATCTCATTCAAAGCAGCTATTGAACCTGTCACCAGCACAGGAGTAAAAAAACTAAAAAAGGTTACTAAGCTATGGTATAAAAAGTTTTATACCCCCCTGCATCACATATAACAATGTCTGCTATGCAGAGGTGTACACAAATGGCCTGTATAAACACTTATGCAATTATATAGACTCGTCTGTACCTGACCGGATTAAAACCAGGTCCTCACAAAAAAACAAGCCACCCTTGTAGGTCTCAAGTATAAACAGGCTATATAACAAAAGGAAGAAACTGATGTCCAAGAACAAGGGAGAACTGATTCAGCAGAGGAAAAATTCCCTTCACAACTTGAACAAGCAAATCAGAAATCTTGTAAAGTCCTCTAAAGCTAATTACAAAGCTAAAATATCATCCATAGCTAAGGATAATCATAAGACATTCTTAAACTTCATCTATAATCTAAAAGGGAATGGCTAGCTGTGCGCCAAACTGGTAGTAGATGGTACCACTCATACTATACCGGAGGACACTGCCAACCTACTAGCTGACGGATTTGGTGCAAACTTCATCCCCTGTCCCCACCAGCCATATCCCAAAGCATACCTGATACCAATCCTCTGCCTATGATATCTAGAGATCAGGTCATATCTGTGCTCACCAAGGCCAAAAACAAGGACTAAATGGGACCATATAACATCCCAGGTTGTTTATTAAGCAATCTGAAACCAGGACCTAGTGGACCCACTTGGCATTCTCTTTAACCATAGGCTGAGAACTGGCTTTGTTCCAGCAGAGTTGAGAACAGCAACAATATTTCCCTTGCACAAAGGCGGGCTATCAGTTGACCCTGGGAACTATAGACCCATAAGTTTAGCCAGCCTCATCTGCAAGGCCGTGGCAAGAATCATCATGGACCTTATCAACAAGGGCTTCATTAAGGGTAGATCTTGCTTATTAAACTTAGTAGACTTCTTCAAGAAAGTCACCAAAGCACTGGATGAAGGTAAAGCAGTGCATACCACTTGACCTAGTCAAGACTTTTGACACAATCCCCCACTCGGGTACCCTTATGTCAGTAGATGGGTAGGCAATTCGCTCACCCATGGAACACATATTGTCAAAGTTGGTAACTCCACCTCTACCAGTAGACCCGTCACCAGTGGCATACCACAAGGATCTGTGCTAGGCCTTTTACTGTTTGTCTCTGAAGTCCAGGCTAAAGCAGATGGCCTTTGGCGTACCAAGTTTACTGATGATTGCAAATTGGGTGCAATCATTGAGTCCCCCAACAATGTTAGCATATTACAGGAGGGGCTAACACAGACAAATGACTGGTGCCAAAGCCACGGTCTAAAACTAAACACAAAAAAGTGCATTATTATCCTCTTTGACAAAGTGAAATTCCCTGCTAATTGCAATATTGACAGCATGCCATTGCATTCAAACCCTGTGGTGTGAGATCTGCGAACACAGGTAGATAATCTGAACTTCGACCACCAAGACCACTACTAAAACCCACCTAAAAGGCTACCCCCAAACCAACCACTCCTGACACTAAAGTTCCCATCGAAACACAATTCAACTCCCACTTTGTGAACTCAATTCTATCCTTAGTATCACAGGACAGTTCCTTCCTCAATATCCCCCCCATCACAAATAACACTAATACAAGCTTTACCCTCAAAACAGTTTCCACCACTTCAATCAAAAGCATGCTTTCCAAACTAAAAACCTCATCAACAGCAGCCGACCTACTCCCCAGCTATTTCTTGAAACTCACAGCAGATGCTATTGCTGTCCCATTCTCCATTCTCATAAACAGATCAGTTGTTGAAAACTATGTGCCCAAACTCTGGAAAATATCCTATGTTACACCCATAAATAAAGGTTGGACTTCCACTGAACTTAATAACTACAGACCCATTGCTTTACTGTCCCCCCTGGCCAAAATCCTAGAAAAATGCATCCATACCCAGATGCTAAAATATCTCCTAGACAGCAACATCCTGTCACCTACTCAGCATGGTTTCAGACCTGCCCATAGTACCACTACAGCCCTCCTCTGCTTCACAGACACAGTAAACAGTCTCAAAAATGAAGGCCTGTAGGTGTCAACTCTTTTTTTGGATAAGTTCAAAGCATTTGACAGTCTCACACCAAATCCTGCTAAACAAACTAAACTAATATCGCCTATCAAATTCCACTCTTACCTGGTTCCAAAGCAACTTAACTGACAGGTACCAAGCTGTGAAATGGGAAAATTCTCTCTCGCCCATAACTATAGGAGTCCCACAGGGTTCTGTCTTAGGACCACTACTATTCACAATCTTCACAAGTGACCTCCATACCTCCAAACAGCATGCATCTATCATCAGTATGCAGGTAACACTACCTTAATCTGTGCTGCACAAAACATTCCCATCCTCCTGCAAACAACTCAACTAGCATTCTCTGACGTTGAAGACTACCTTACCAAAGCCCAATTTATCCTCAATCCAAAGAAAACTCAGCTTATGATTATAATCAGTTCTAACAAAAACACTGATAACAGTCAATTCACTATCTGCTCCACAAATGCTACTCCAGTCGCTCCAGTGGCACAGGCTAAGCTGTTGGGAATAACCATAGACTCCCACCTAAAATGTGATAGTCATCTCAACTTAACTATTAAAAAAGTACATGTCAGACTGGGATCACTCTACCATATCAAACCATTTCTTACAACACAAGATCAGCCATTGCTTGCTCCCAACTTCTATTCACCCTACTCTGTGCATCTCCCATTCTGACTAATCTCAACAAAACTGAACTAAGCAAAATGGAAGCCTGCTATAACAGAATTGCCTGCCTGCTTTGCTGAAAATTGCTCATATAGAACTCATCACTGTACTGCTTTGAGAGAGCTCCACTGGCTTGAACTGCCCAACCTGCTAGCCTACAATCAGCTTTGCCTCTGTCATTCGATCTATTACCTCCCCAATAAGTGTCCTGCCCTCAGAAAAACCTAGTACAGCATCACTCAGCCAAATGGCCTCTTAAATCATCAAGCAAGCTACTACTAGAACTCACCAACAGCTACAATAGTTTTGGAGATGCACTGTATAGTAGTTCACTGGCTAAAACATGGAACTCTGTCCCCACTAGCATTCAAAACACATCATCCAAAGCCTCATTTAAAGACCTCATCAGGCAACATCTAAAGCAAAGTTGGCAGTGCCATGATTGCTCCCCAGGCTAGTGAAAGCGGATAAGGTACACATACTAAACCTAGAGTACTTGATAATAGTTTTCAATCTTACTCACAAACACTGGCTAATCTACAATTTATGTACTGTACCTGTGTACTCTGTATGTATTCTACCTATGTTCCAAATTTCAGCTGTACACCACAAATCTATTAATTTACCTTTATTTTTAAATTAATATTTTTTGTTTGTTCTCTCCACTGTAACTGTTGATGTGCTGCATACCCCTGTAAAAACATGTCTTTTGTAATTTGTGTGTATACTGATCATGTCTAAATAATTAACGTATCTGTAATTTTTCTATGTGGAGCTTTTCTCCCTGGGCCTCTGCTGAAAAAGGGCCTTTTCGGCTCAGTCAGACACCCCCGGTTAACAAATGTAAAATAAAAATAAAATAAATACGTTTCCACAGCAGTAAGGAAAGCGTTCTGTGTTGCACATCTCATAAGCAAGGGCTTTGCATCCAGGTCTAAGGATGTCGTAACTCCACTGTACACGACCCTCATCAGGCCATTAAGAGTACAATGCTCCCTTCTACATGTACCTCACCAGAAACCTGCAGCTACTGGAGAGACCACAGAAGTTTCTCAACAAGAAAATACAGGGCCTCCAAACCATGACATTGGTGGATAGACTGAAATCCCTGTCACTGTACTCTGTATTGTATAGGCTGCTGAGAGGTAACTTGTGCCTGGCCTACAGGGCAGTCTCCGACCCTGCCCTGATGGAAATGCTGCACGTCTGCAATTCAAATAGCACAAGAGTCACTCACCCTAGGGATCTTAACCTAGTCTATGATATTAACGGAACATGCTTGAGAGACAGATATATCTCCCAGAGATTGCTGCTATTTTGGAATAAACTTCCAGTTCATGTGAAGCAGAGCTCCTCATTGACCTTTTCAAGTGCAACCTGAACAAATGGATGGGAGATCCCATTTTCACCCTGGGGGCGGCAACCATGTCCCTCATGGACAGGGGTAGTTGGTGTTGATTATAGACTCTCACTGCAAATGACATCCATGTAACCAAGGACAATTCAGGCAACTCAGGATTATCATGCCTTTGCTTCTAGCCTGGTAACCTCCTATAAATCTATGAGTGAATAACAAATCGTGTAAGATATTCAACATAAGAGAATACAGTATAAAACAGTGCCTCTGCATGGGGGTAAGCCCCCTTCCAACTCTCACAACCCCCTTAATTAAATATGCTAACTCCACAGTCGCAAAACCAGTGGAGTAAAAAAAACTACATACACAGTGAGTCAGTGTTAACGCACAAACATCTATAAATTTTGGGGTGCAACATGATGGGGGCATTGCTAAGCCACACATAATCTTCTAGACTTCCCTACCAAATCCTAACCCCTGAAATGGCACCATCACATGCTGGCTATACTTTTCTATTATTTGTGATTCAGTCTAAGTGGTTTTCAGTCAAATTGCTTTAGTCAAAAGTTTTCAGTCAAATGTATTGTATCATCTTATAGGACACACACACGCACACACATATATAGATGTATACTTAAGAGTCTCATACAGTATTTTCTGTTTTTCTTCAATTTGAATGTAATATTTCGTACTTACGCAGTCATATACTTCACAGGTTTTGGGGTTGGGGGGCTTGGTAAGGTAATGCATTCTCTTGACCTGAAGTAGCATTTGAAGGACAGCAGTAAGCTTTTACCACTGTAAGTATGTTTACACTTGAGAAACTAGATTTCACTCCTTAACAGTTCTGCTGTATTTTCACTGATAATAACCACCTCAGTTTTATTCATTCAGCTTTTTAATGAAACAAGTGATTAAGCTGCAGTGCACCTGTCCTGTTTTCCTGTTAAAACAGTTACATTTGATTTAGCTTAATACCATTAATGTACATACCCTGTTCCCCTTTTAGGCCTCTAAGGTTTTTGAGACACCACTGAAAATGAAGCTGGAAGGACAAAAAGAACATTTTAGTTTATATTATCAAATTCCTTGCATGGAGAGACTGTTTACATTTTTGATAATAGGGTAGAACCCTTTTGCCATTTCTACTTGGCACTTCTCCTCAATAGCTGACTCTGTATGTTTGATTGGTCTTCAGGTCCTCATGTGTCCATAGTGCTGTAGTACTTTGGTACATCCTACCTTGTCAGGTTCATGTCTAAGAACTTATACTGTAAGCATATCACAAATTGTACTGAAATACGACAGTGTTAATTGCCCAATAAGTAAGTAATGCAACACAATTTAAATTGTTATTCATACTGTTTGTTGATAAATAAATATAACAAAGGTGCTTTCTGCATCATAAGATCTCTGTTGCGATAGCCTTTGCTATATGGGTCCTATCCCTTGCCACTGGTCAGCATTTTAAAGCTTAAGGACATCCTCCACACACACGAACTTTCAAGAGCTCCAATAAAAAGTGAGAGCACAAAGCAAAGGCTGTGCCCTCTGTACATCAAAGTGACATCAGAGGACTGTGTGCCACTGGCTGAGCATGCTATGAGCACTGTCCACTTCCTGAACTACGTATCTCCATGGCCGCTGTACAGCATTTGTGCAGGTCCATAATATGGGAATAGGCAGGAACCAAAACAGGCATAGCTGAGATGGTTGGAGCAGAATGTGATGAGCATATGGCATGAGGAAGCACATGGACGTAGGGAGTTTGCCTGAAGTACATGTCCTTGTGTCATCATACATTACAGCCAGTGCACTTCCTGTGGCTGGTCTACCTCTGTTTCCAGTGAGAAGGCCTTAAGTAGATGGAGAAGATAGAGTCTGGAACACCTAGTGCTATTACCTTTATTTTGCCATTAAGTGTTAATGGATCTATATTAAAACATGATTAAACACATGGACTGGATGGTTGTGCAAAGTCCACTCAAAGCACAAGTTTATGTTCACAGTCACCCAATACTCCATCCTCTCACTATTGGGAGAGAATGCATCCATAGACAAGGCCGGCATGGTCAGTGCAAATATCTTCTGTTGATGCCCAGAAACTCTCCTTCAGATCCCAGCATAGTGCTGCAACATCTTCTTGGGCTGTGTCCAAGAACATGCACATATACTCAGACATCTTTATTGCTCCCTACCACACACACACAACAATTGAAACAGCATCCCTTCACTGGATGTTTTACCTGACTTTCCTAACTCTCCCAGACAGGTATCTTACACACACAGACGCACACAATACTACTCATTCACACCCCCATCCACATATTTCCTGTTACTGATGCTTGTTATTGTGTCCTTCCTACCTTTGCATATGTTAATAACTGTGCCCTGTGTGTCTCTGTTACTTGGGTGTCCGACTTCCAATGCACACTGTGGCCAGTCTGTGCATGTTATAGTATAGCCTTGACCGAGGTTTCCATGCACAATTTTAGTTTTCTGTGCAGTGCTTTAGTTATGAACGAGATGCTTCCTCTTACCCAGTGTTACAGCATGCTGTTTCCACTTCCATCTGGCATAGTCCCCCTTGCAGACCGTTTCTCTAGAGCCTTTCCATCAGGCATCTCAGTATGCAGTCTGGTACTTCCTGTCATGGCTGCCTCTGCCCTGCTGTACCTATTTGTGCATAATGATGTTGTATAACCTTGCACAGACTACAGATGTTGTACTGCATATTGCAGCATCATATTGCAGAGCACCATCACATACATATGGACTGCGGATGTAGCCCTTAAATAGGGAAAACACACATTCACCAAGGACCTGGGGCTGTGAAAAGGCAGTGTTATAGTCGTACTCTACTGTGGTCTGGGGATTCTTAGTAGCTGTCATTAGCCATAGCTCCATAGCATGTCTGGCATCACTAATAAGATGCCCCCATAAAAGATAACCCCACATCAGCTGCTGCTATAGGCTGTACATGTGCTATGTGGTGGAGTTGTGAGCAGTGTCTGGGTGGCCTGCAGTCTCATTGTGTATTGCACCCTGTGCATTTCAGGCTACTTGGCAGTTAATAGATTAGAATCCTTAACTGATAATATTCCTTTCTTCAAGCTTTCCATCTGGATCCTTTATTGTAATGTGGGTGCACTCTCTAACCCCAGTACCTCCAGGGAAGTAAACTACATCATAAAAAAGCCTGCATTATGTTGTTTCTGTCCTCTGTGGTATGTGGAAACCACGTATGCTCTCCCCATACTGAAGTATAGTATCAAGGGAATGGCAAAGTATCCTTGAGGCGCAGATACCTGGGATACACATTGGTTGCTGAAAGGTGACTGTATGTAGTATTCTGAAGACCATATAGGTCTAGGTGTCCGAAGGTGTAGGCACTCTGCACAGCCCTTGGACTTCCAAATGGCACCTCTGTGCATATGATAGAGGTCCACACGAACATGATATGTTAGGTGAGGATGGATGACTCTACACTTCTGAGAGTGACGACACTCAGTACCATGACTATTGTCAGCAGTGACGGCCTCTTGCAGATACAGATTTACTAGTTTGGGGGACTCCATACATGTTTTTGTGGTCTGTCTCTTATAACTCCCAAGTTTTAACTACACTGAACAACTCTGGGGTTATCATATCTTGGTATGAAATAGAAATATTTCTGTATCGCTCCATTATATTGTTTACTCTTTTTGGCATTAATGGTGAGTGTTCTAATATTAATAGTGTTTCTCATTTTCATGTCATTATGCCAGTATTTGCATATTTTGGAAGCCGTGGAATTTCTCTGGTTTATCTAATATTAATAGTGTTTCTCATTTTCATGTCATTATGCCAGTATTTGCATATTTTGGAAGCCATGGAATTTCTCTGGTTCATCCAATTACACTCATTGTGTCTCTGAATTGTCCCCACTTGGAGTGTGACTGCTTTTCACAGGTTGCGGGCTGATATAATGGTAAAAGTGTTTAAGTCATAGTCACAAGGGAAAGGGTTTGATTCTCACCTTTGAAAGGGACATTGGTTAGTCTTAAAATGGCCCACTAGGGCAGCTAGCCTATGCTAGCCCATGAACCTATAATTTACATGCTGTGATGTGAAAACTGTTTCTGAATCCCATGGTTGGTATCATATTGAAGTTAATTATTAATAGACAGTATGTGTACATAATTACTCTGTGTGATTCTTTGTATTGTTTTGCTGTGAACAGTATTCTGTCTTTAGTATGATGAAAGGTGATTGTAAATATTACTGAGTTATATATTTATTCCATAATAAGACACCCTAGTCTTGATAGTCCACCAGCTTGTGTAACTTGTAGCAGTAATATAAAATATGCATTTGTGTTAGGCAACTGCAACTTGTGTGACTGGTGTTATTAAAAATGCATGTTTTTTTTTTTTTTAAATAAACCACTATTCTTAAAGCTATAAAATGAATGTGTGCATTTTACTCTGTAGGACTGTAAAGTAAGCAGGTGACAGATTACTTATTCTTTCCTGTTGTTATCTGACCTTTGTTTAGAATCAAGTGTTCTTTCCTTAAGCACAATTTTTGGTTTAAAGTCTTGACGCAATCTATTATTTAACTTATTAGGTCACAGCAAGGTAACTCGTGCAGTAAGTAAAATGCATGACTTTACTGAAACACTCAAAAGCAGTACATTAGAAGATGTAGCCAGGGCAACTTAAATGGGGAGCTACATTACTGAGGAATTATAAGGTGTCTGAGTAACGGTGAGTCTACAAATGCACTTTGGTAGACAGCAGTACGCAGGAGTACAAAATAAATTAACCTGGGTGTGTTTCGGATGTTCTTCGTGTTTCACTGTTGCAGTCATTACATTTGGGTTATCTGCCTGCAGGTAGCCCTCAGCCGGTACTTTCTTTACAACTAATGCACATTGTTTATCACATTTTAGGTTACAGACTCATTGTTACATAAACCAGATATTTTCCATTTTTTTGGATTATTGACAATATATACTATGATGTACTTTTATTTTTGAATAACATTTGCAGTAAGGAGACTATTGATGTATCTGTCCTGTTTTTCACTTTTGTAGTCGACTTAGGTTTTTAAACTTATTCTTCAAAGGATGTACAGATTTCAATCATACCGTTAATTATTGTTAATATTTGTCCACTAGATGGACCTGCAGAACTTTCTTAATCGTCTTTAAGATTGTTATACTGAGGTGGTGGCAGACTGTGTATCAAGAATTCACAATTGTATGGCCTTGAATATTTTATATCACTTTTTGGAATGCTAATTTTTTTATTGTTTTCCTTTATCGAACTTTAGAGAATGAGCGATCCATGCATCAGCACCCTGACTGGGGAACACTTGTTCTCAAGCATAGTTTTAATGTACAGGTAATGGCCCACTGAAAAAAATTTGCCACTTCACAGCAGCATATTAAGGAGCTCAGACTGTAAGTGAGATAACGTCCGCCATTATTTTATGTTAGCTAAGCAACACTTTTGCTGTTCAGTGAGTGTAAAATTAAAAGGCATTTTTCTAACATGGTGTGTGTGTGTGTGTGTGTGTGTGTGTGTGTGTGTGTGTGTGTGTGTGTGTGTGTGTGAGTATGCATGCATGAAAGTGTGAGTGAGATTGATCGAGACATTTTCTTACACACACTAAGAAGTGCTTTTGCAGTTCAAGTGAAAAATTAAACATTTATAGAAAGAAAGAAAAGCTCAAGAAATCTTGATAAAGCCTAAAGTAAAGGGGAAACATACCTCTCAACTGTCCAGATTTTTACAGAATGTCCATATTTTTTGTCTGCTATTTATAGGATTGTTCCTCGTAAAATTTGTGTTTTTCTGGCAAATTGTACAGGACTGAAGTCACTAAATAGTGAAATATATTTGAGTTTTAGACTTCTTATCCTTTAGAAAATGCATGCCATGTATATCACATTCAACAGGTTTAATACCTGCCAAAAATTATTAAAGAAAATGGAGAAAACATTAAAATCATTCTTATGGTATCCTAAAACACCAAAAATTGCTTATAGAAATTAAATTAGACTATGGAGGTATTAGCTTTCGTGATGTAGAATCTTATTCCATTGTAGCAATTTTTAATCCTGTTATGCACTGGTCAGATTTGATGTATACTAGTCAATGGAAAGCTATTCGAGAACAGACTATATTAAATTCATGTAGATTTATTAAACTTGTGAATTTTGAAGTATTAACAATTCCTTTGTTTAGTTAATAAAACATACTTTAGAAGGAAATTAATATCAGTGAATGGATTCTTTCTATATGAAATCAATCCTAAAAACAGTTAAGAAATATATTTATAAAATTCCACTAATTTCAAAATGGAAATTCTTGTGTTTTCCAATTGCATATACCTCTGGACTTCTGGAATCTCAAAATACTGTTGAAATGACTATGTTAAAAAAAATGGGTTAGTATTATGGCATGATTGATTTGAAAAAGGGAACGCTAAGACATCAGGGGTTCCTATCAGCAGACTGAAGACGCATGTTTTCGAATGCGTCTTGGTCGAAACTGCAAAATATTGAAGTGGCATGTAAGCGAATTCTTTCCCTGGGAAAGAATTCGCCTAGCCGCTTCGGTACTTTGCCATTTTCGGCACTGTAGTGTGGTCTCGGAGTTGGTATATATAAGTAGGGGGACTGGGGGGGCACAACCTCCCATGTTGGGGGTGTGTGTGTGTGTGGGGGTGAAGCCCCCCCACTTAATCATGTTTTAATGTGCTTTCTTTCTTTTTGTTGGAACAGCGATTTTTTTTCCCTTGGAAAAAAATCGCTGTTCTGACAGTTCGGTTTTGTAAGCTTTCGCTTACATGGGGTCGATTTAATCACCATTCGCTTACCTAAACGTTCGGTGATCTTAGACCCGACATCAGAAAGTTTAATGGAAAGTTGTAAGTTGGATGAATCCGTTAATCAACTAATTCTGCCTATTATAAATAAATTGGATAATTGTGTAAAAAATATGAGTGAAGAGGAGCAAAACAGCATTCCCCCATTATATGAATATATGGTTGCCATTATTGAAAATAAATTAACCTTCAGAGGAAGTTTATGTAAGTTGTATAAGTTATAATAATTCTGATGTGAATGTTTGGAAATTTTCATATAGTGGAAGTGACTCAATATAATAAAAATAAAATTGTACAATGCAAGTCAGTCAGACCTCTTCAAGTTTATAGTTGAAAGTTTTTATTTAGAAATATATACATAAAGTATTTGTCTAGAAATATATACATGAAGTATTTGTCACCCCTTATAAAATTTCCACATTTAGTAAAGTGGCTTCAATATGCTGGCGATGCAGTAAGGAAGTGAAAGCTGATTGGGCACACATGTTTATGGATTGTGAGAAATTGAATGTTTATTAGAAAGAGAAAAGTATATTTTTAAAGGACTGTGGTCAGATAATTGTATTTTGACTAGATCAGCAATACAATTGAATGTTCCACTTCTATTGTCCATAAATGTCAAACAGCAAAAAATGTTTTGGAGTCTCCTTGCAGTAGCTGGGAAAATCATTACAAAAAATGGAAATCAAATACAATTCCTGTGTTAAAAAATTAAATTTAACAATTTTTAAGTAAAACTGAAAAATAAGTGATTAGAATAAGGTCTGTAAGTAATATTAGAACATCCAGTTGCTGGGATAATCTTGAAATTTTGTTATTGAAATACCAAGACAAATTGACCTTTTAACTGCATTAGATTATTCTGTTGGTTTAATGTGCTTCTGATGCTATGCTACTCTATATGTAATACTGAACTTCTTTGTTTCTTTGTATATATTGTATACATGTTAAATCAGTAAAAAAATGTAAACACAAGAAAATGCATGCCAACACAAATCATGTTGTTCTAGCAACTTTCTAAGTTTATAACAGCAATATTTAATATCTGAAGGAAAGAACAACCATTATCTGACCCTAATTTTAGACCTTCCCCCCATTGTTTTGTAATTTGTCCAGACTTCTTGAGCTTAGAGGTTGAAAGGTATGGGGGGGCAAAGTTTAAAAACTTGAAACAGTTGAATGTTAATATAAAGCCGCTAGAATAAAAGGATTTGTTTTAGCATGCATTTTCTGAAGGAAATAATGTCTGAAACTCAAATGTATGTCATTATCTATTGACTTCAGTCCCCAATGATAGCCAGTAAACCACATATTTGATGAGTAAGGGACCACAAATAAGATAAATACTGGACATTTTTTTGAAAATCTTATATTTTGGATGTAAACTACAGCAAGTTTAAAACATTAAGCAGAGAAACTATTTTACATCAAAAACATTAAAAAAAGAAAAAAATAATAATGTAGGAAAACGGAACAGTTTTACTTACAGCCCATTCTCCAAGCGCAGTAATTTCTTCCTGGGTGTTTTACTGTGTAAATAGTGCAGTTCCAGGGGTGTTAGAGCCCTTCTGGTTGTGGCGTCAGGCCTCACAAAACCCATGGGCAGGTGTTATTTACACAGTAACACATACCCTGTTAGGTGTTATTGCTTGCTTGTATATTATTCTTGTATTTGCCGTCTTAGCCTTCTACTACCTTATTTCACCCTGATAAACACTTTGTCTTATTGAAGCATGTTTGTACTTTGTTTTGAAAACATATCCTTCTTTCAGAGTATAGGAAAAATCTTATTTTTGATTATGACATTAGTGTTAATGTAAGGATGTTTGCTGTACTGACATATTTATAATGACATTCTATTTATTAAAGGCTGTAACTTGTTATATATGTATATGCACGAGTGTTTGTGTGTATATGTGTGTGTGTGTGTGTGTATATATATATATATATATATATATATATATATATGTGTGTGTGTGTGTGTGTGTGTGTGTGTGTGTGTGTGTGTGTGTGTATATATATATATATATATATATATATATATATATATATATATATATATATATATATATATATATATATATATATATATATATATATATATATATATATATATATATATAAAAAAATATATATATATATATATATATATATATATATATATATATGTATATATGCATGTATGTATGTATATCTTATTGTTTTTATAAATACATGGCACAGGCTAACGTCATACTGCCTTACTGTGAAAGGAGTACCTGTCGATGCTTAATGGAAGATTTATAAAACATAACACTGTGATATGAGGTGCATGGCATATTATTCTTTATATTGCTGTGTATGTGCGTTTGTATGTTATTTAGGAGAGCGAGTAGTATTGTTTACTGTGTGTATAGTTGACACCTGCTTTGTTGACAGTTTGACAAAACAGAAGATAGAGAGCAGGGCAAGATTGTTACAGTATTGCAGTTGGTGTTTGGGAATATGCCCTTTCCCAGGTATTGTGCAGTCTTAGACTTGTAATATGTATATATATATATATGTGTGTGTGTGTGTGTGGGGGTTGCCCTATGCAAAAAAACACTGTTTTGAATGTGCATGTTCTAAGGTTATCTGTTGGAGCATGTGTGATGAGGTGTCAATTTATTTTGTTGATATTAACAATGTTGACATTTGGGGGCTTCTATATTTTTGGTGTACCGATATATATTTAATATAACACACACACACACACACACACACACACACACACACACACACACACACACAGATGAAGCTACCATCTTGAAAAAGCTCAGCAAAGGGCTGAGCGAAAGCGCTTGATGGGATTGTTGGTGTGAATATTCTACAATAAAGTGAAGATTTTTTACTCTACTGCTTTTTTTTTTTTTTTGGACTTGTGGAAGAAGGAGTTTGTTTTTTGTTTTTTTTTTTTTTTTGCCTGATTTTCCCACACCTTTGCAGCCTTGGAGCAATTTGTTTTATTACCATATATGGTATATTACACATTTATTTTACATCTGTGAAAGGGCAAATTCTCACTCCCACTGTACTGTGACTTTGCCCACACAGATGCCAGCAAAATCTTGCCAGTAAAACCAACGTTCAATATTCAGCCCAGTTGACCAAGTAATCTGCAGCTGTATATAGGTAGGAGTTCTGTGTGTTTAATCAACATTTGTTTAGTCACATGCTTTTGGCTGAATAGTCAAATGAGTTGTACTGGATAGATTGCGCAATTCTCAGGGGTGATAATAATCTCTTTCCACAATTCTGTGCAATTTTGGAGTTATAGCAGTGGTGTGGGAGGCACAGGGGTACTTGCCCCACTGCAAAAATTATTTTTTTCTTGTTAGTTTTTTTTTTCCCCATGCACCAAGGTTGTTTCTTGGTGCATAGATAGTAACAGTCAACATTTGCATTGTCAGTGTACTGTAGTCTGTATTTTGCATGTCAACATTTGTTTTCATCAGTTTGTTTGTTTGCATCTTTCGGCTTTAACCGGTTAGGGGTCGCCACAGCGGAACTCCGGTCCGCTAATGATTGGCAGTTGATTTTTACGTACCGGCTTGCCAGGCCTGACGCACAACCTTCAACGAAGGTACGCCCATTCACGCATGTCTCCACGCAGAAGACGCTCTAGCTGAGAATCGAACCGGACAGCTTCTTACTGTGAGGCGACAACACTACCACAGCACCACCACCGCGGTATTTATTTTCATCAGTGAAACAACCATATTTATTTGTGTGTGTGTGTATGTATAGATTTTTCACAAACACACACACTTTACTGTGTACAAATTCATAGATGCAAAATGGCATCTAATAATCCTTTCTCTGGGTGGCTTTTGCCCCCATGCCTCCTTCCAATAATCACTTTTTCTCCCCCAGTCAGACTTTAACCCATTCATTCCTCTAAAGTCAGGGGTCCTGCATAGACAGGGGCGGGATCATTCAGTCAGCCATGACAGTTGCTTATGGCAGCACTCTGTGATTTGATTGATGTGGTAAGCAGCACTCTGTGATTGCAAGTAAGTAGGAGGCCGATTGAGATAGATGAATGTTTCAAGAAGCTTTTCAAAAGGAGACTCATGAGTTTGACCAAAGTAATAGTGAAACTATACCTTTCCTAATGTAAATATAAAGGGCTAGCTTTCTCTAAACATTACATTTTTGATAAAACTGTATAGAAGGTTTCAGCCACCTTTTCATTTTCATTGCATATGGATTTTAAGCTAGTAACACTTGTGCACTTCTCCCGCAGTACAAGGGTCTTAATACTTGTCTGTATACTAATCTTTTCATTGGAAACATAATTGCTGGACTGCAAGCTCTACATTGATTCACCTCATTTATTATGCAAAATAAAAGATGTTGTACTGCACGAAGTAAACCTTAATTCTATGCAGAGTTATTTTATCCTTTTGCATCCTCCCACCTCCTCGTTTTTGTTTGTTGCTGCAACTTTGGTTTCGGTCAGATGTATTATTGATTGGATAGTTTTCTCTTCTATCTCTGAATGAAAAAATGTTTTCTTATGTTTCCTTTCAACTTTTTATACTTACCCAAACTTTTGTATAGTTTTTGCATTATACAGTAATATATTTTGATATATTGAGTAGCCCTGGAAATCAGATTTAGTTGTGCATCTGTATATGTTTTAAATCCCTATTAGGTTGTCTTGTCTTTATGTGCAGTCGATTTCTGTCTGTCTTTCTAGCAGCTTCTAGAAAGGAACCTTCTGTTTGTAGGAGCTGAATAAATCGCAGTTATACTATGAGATTTTAAAGTGTGTAGCAATTTATCCTAAAGCTAATTGCTTAGAGAAAGCATTGTAAGTTCACCCCTGGGATTTGTTTTGATGTTGGGTAGCAAGTTTTTTTTTACTATATGGGATAGACTACAGATGTTTATTTTTTTATTTGTTTATTTTACATTTGTTTACGAGGAAACTCCAACTGGGCAAAAATTTCCCGTTTTCAGCCGAGGCCCGGGGAGAAAAGCTCCACATAGTACATCACGATACAAAAAGTATTCAAACAGTCCATACAAAAGTATTCAACATAGTGATTACAAAATACATATACATAATGCACTGAGAGTAAGATACAGGCAGTTAACGTGAGATAGTAATATACATTGAAGTGTCATGCATTATACAATTGTAGACCTTTATCATACAATAGGGTCTGTATTATATCAGAGAACGCTTAACATAGCAAACACTGTATAATCGACCCTGATATGTTGAAACACCAAAATGCTGAAGACATGGAACAGTGATTTTTTTCCCCAGGGGAAAAAATCGCTGCTTCGTACAAAAAAAAAAAAACCCAAATACAAACTAAAGTGCCCCCCCCACACACACACTTAAGTATACCAACTCTGGGATCGCACCGCAGTGGTGGAAATAGCAAAGCCCCGAAAATGGCCCAGTGATTTTTTTTCCCCTGTGAAAAAAAATTGCTATTCCATGCTTTCGGGATGTCACCATTTCGAGTAAAGAGGGTTGATTAAACAGCATTCACTATTTTAAGCATTCACTGATTTAATAGGAACCCATGGAATATACCATTTACAGCTAGTTATGAGAAAGGACTAGGTATTTATTAAGTTAATTAGTCTGGGTCTTGACAGTTGCATATCCAGGAATTGGTTAGGTAGGACTTTAGTTGATTTTTGAAGTTAGATTTGCTGTTTTGCATTCTGATTTCAGGGGGAAGGGAGTTCCAGATTTTGGTAACTGCACTTGAGTAAAGTAAGAAAAAGACATATTTGCTTTTAGATATTTCTCCCAAGTGCTTTGTGTGTGGATCTTAGTTGGCGGTTGTTGTTGTAGAGGTTGAATAGGCCTGTCAGAGCTGATGTTTTATTGGGGTGGTAAACTGTTTGATGTGCCAGAGTAAGTTGGTTAAAGTTTAACAAGTTGGATAATTCTAGCCAGCCTAATTGTTTAAGGGCTTGACAGTAATGGGATCGGTAGGAGGAGTTGGTAATGAATTTTGCTATTTTGTTATAGCAAGTGGTTAATTTAAGTCACCTTTGTTTAGGTTGGTTAGAACAGGGGATGAATATAGCAATTTGGAGAGTAGCTGAGTTCTAGCTATGATGGCTTTACTGTCAGTGGTCAGGTAGTTTTTGCATCAGTAAAGGGTGCCTAGTTTTTTTGTGAACTTTAGCTATAGTGTGGGCGATATGTTTATCGACTTTCAGATTTTGGTCAGTGATTCTCCCTAGTAGTTTAGTTTGTGACACTGGGCTGATGAGGGTGTTGTCCATTGAGAATATTTTAAAAGGGGAATGAGGTCAGTAGCTTTGGAGGGATAGAAAAGCATGAGTTGGGGGTTTTTTTGGATTTAGAATAAGTTGAGAGTTTGACGGCCAGGTTTGTAGGGCGGTGAAGGATTCCTGTGTTCCTGTTTTTTTTTTCCTTGAAGAATTTGGAGAGGGGGAGCCGAGCATATTAGCGTGGCATCGTTGACATATTGGACCAAATTTGCTTGAGGGGTGGCTGCTTGTAGATTGTTTGTGAAAGTGGTGAAAAGCAGGGGTCCAAATATAGATCCCTATTGTATGCCTAGGGTAACTGGAAGGAGGGGAGTTACGGAGTCCATCCATTTAACAGACTGCTGGCATTTGGAGATAGAGTCTTTAAACCAGAGCAAGGTGGAATTATCTAGGATGAGTTCATAGAGGACAGTTAGGAGTTTGTTGTGAGAGACCATATCAAATGCTTTAGACAGGTCTAGAAAGACAGTGGAGACGAGACTACCTAGGTTCCGTTGTTGATTGGCAATGTTGGTAAAACTAATGAGGGTGGTGGTAGTGCTATAGCATGGGTGAACCTGTGTTGTGTTTTGGCAAGAAGGTTGTTGGATGAGAAATAGTTTAGTGTCTGAGAGTGAATACATTTTTGCAATATTTTTGACAGTGTGGATAGTATGGCTGTTAGTTGGTAGTTGGAAATTCAGTTGAGGTGCTACCTTTATGTAAAGGAATTGGTGAGAGATCTTCCAGAGGAAAGGTACCGATTGCTCAGCTATGGATCTGTTAATTAATATGGAAATAGGGTTTGCGATGGCTTTGGCTTCAATCTGGATGTATTCTGCTGGAATTTTGTCTGCTGTGAAGGTAGTAGGTTTTAGTCTGGACAGGTGTTTCTAGATGAGACTGGTTGGGACTGGTTTGACTGAAAAGAGATTTTGGTTGTTGGAGATTATGTAGGTTTGGGAGAGAGGGTAATCAATTTAAGAATCAAATTGGTGAAGTAGTCATTGAATTGGGTAGCTATGTTGTTAGTGGTACCATTTATGTTTGGGAGTGGGGTACTAGTTTTAAGTGTTTGTAGAATTTTGTTAATAGCTGCCCAGAATTTCTATGGATTTGAGTTGTATTTAGTTTGGATGTCAGAGTAGTGGCTTTTTTTATCATTCCTTATTTGCTCTTTAGCTTTATTTATTAGTTCAAGAAATACTTGTCTCTTTGAGTTAGTTTTATTGTTACACCTGATGTCTCAGGGCTTATCTCTTTCTTTTAGAAGTAGACTAGTGGTTTTGGAGAGTCAGAGGGTATAGTTGGATTTTATTTTATGATTAAGTATATCTAGAAATGTGATAGATAAGTGCCCTGTGCTGTTATATTTGGCTCTGTGGTGATGCAGTACATCTTAACAAGTGCTCTACTTATACTTAAAAAGTGTTACATTCCTTATCCTAATGAGATGAGTTGAATGTAGCCATTTTAATTATTCCTAAGGAATGGAACTGTTGAGCTGGCTTGAAACCTTCTGCTGCATCTCTCGCTTAAACTTGACAACTTTGTGTGATGTTTATTTTGGGTGATGAGTAACATTTTTCAGTGTTGTGTGAATGAGTTGCCTTTTGGCAAGTATGTTTCCTAACCTTTAAGTATTGTGTTTATATGTCACTGTAGATGTTCAGGTAATGAGTCTATGTTCCCAACCAGGTAACTGTGCATACACATTCAGTAAAATGCAGAGTAAATGTGTTACTTATGTTGAATTATCATTTCCCTCTTGTGTTTCAGATTTGGACGCAGTATTTTGCAACTAAAGACACTATTTCTGCAGTTATTCCTGTAAGTACTATTGGTTAAACGAGTTTGTATAAAATATGCATTCTTGGCATCTTCCAAGAATGAACATGTTAAATGTTGTACTGAAGTATTACAGTAATTTCTTAATTCCTTTTACTGATGATCAGTCATTATTTCCTCATAAAATGCCTAATCACATTTACATTTTATGCTGTTGTGAAATTTGTGTTAGTTACCATGGGCTTTGATAACTTGGTAATTTGTCTTGATCCTTTTTTTCTTATTCTGTACTTTCCTTATTCCTTAACCCTGGTAGGAGCACTGGCTACGGTTTTTCAGTAGCAAACTCCAGTGTGTTACTGGGAAGACCTGGGGTACAAAAGTCAGCAATGTTAGTATGACCTAACCCTTAGCAACCACCTTTTCTTAAAATTATTTAGCTAGTGGTGGCAGCATTGTAAATATTGTAATGTTCACTCGAGTATTGTAAAAAGCTTTAAACAGTTTAAAATGTTTTATTTAGCTAATATTTCAGAATTTTTAATACACTAGGTTGAACATCTATATCATAGAACTTGACACTAAAGTTGTTTGCATTTATTGTGATATCTTGCAAGGTTATAGTCAAAATGGTGAGAAAATAAAATATATTCCCAGTGTGGTTAATGTGACAGTGTAAAACTTATGTAACATATAAGAATCAGCCAAAATTGTGTGTGTGTGTGTATAGACAGTGAACATCTGATGCATATTTTTGACAAAAGCGTAATGAGGTGAACTAGGGCTTCCCTATTAAATAAGAGAACGTTCAATGTTTCGAATGTCGCTTTGACAACTGAATGTCAAATAGTCTAAATCCAGAACAAACGGAACAGCAATTTTGTTGTTTCCACCACAGTGGAGGAAGTGGCAAAGTCCCGAAAATGGCCCAGTGATTCTTTTTCCTAGGCAAAAAATTGCTGTTCCATTTGTTCGGGATTTGGCCTTTTCGACATTTAGCTGTCAACAAAGTGACGTTCGAAACATTGAATGTTCGTTTAAATAATAGGGACCCGAACTAATCTATGTAAATTTAATTGTGAAAGACTTTGTAGAAGTGTAGAAGCACTGATCATTTCTGGTTTGATTGTCTGATAATAAAAAATATAGAAGACAGTGAATTAAGACCTGTTAACAAGTAAAGCAGTAGAAATTGCTGATTCTGTTTCAGTTTCTCATCCTGAGCCATATCATGTTTGTATGACAGAGAGAGTGATGAATGAGATGATGTTGAATTAGATAATATGTTCTGTGGATGACGATTGTAACATGAAAGAGGAAAGAAATTAATATTAGAAGTAGAAATAATGATGGTACTGAAGCAAAAAAAAAAAACTACAAATGGAAAAAATTACAAAAAAGAAAAGAAAGGTCAAAAACAGACTGCAAAAAGGGAAGTAGTTGTCTTTCATTACTTTGAATGGCAACACTGTTATTAAATTAATGAGTATTGGAGGGTTACAGTTCTGTATGTCTGTAATAAAAGTAAAGCATATGTTGCAAGTGTACTTGACATTCATCATTTTAACAGATATCCAGAAAATCATGTTGAAGCTTTATGGGAAGCAAATGTTTTTATGGGACTTTGGAAAGGTTTTATGTTCAAGGTTGGTGGTATTAGTGACATTATAGTATTAGATTTGTGGCTTGGGATTTTGGGCAGATTATTTGTGACATCTGCACCACATTAGCCGTGATATGCTTTACAACAGTTTATGCACCAACAAATTTAAAAGATAGAGAATTGTTTGAACTGTTAGTTATTTGCATTAGTCACTATGTCAGTTATTATGGTAGGTGATTTGAAATTATATCAGGAAAAGCAAAAAAAAAAAAAAAAAAAAAAAAATGTTTTTCAGGTATGGTCTTGTTTTAGGCTATTATGTGGGTAGACATATTAAAGGGGATGCCTGCGGATGGAAATTGATTATTTTGCTTGTTATGATACAATAAAGTAAGATTTTCAAAACTTGTTAATGTTCAAATAATCGATCGTATGGTTTGTTATATGTTAACATGATTTAAATATTAAAGAAGGCAAATCTATTTAATTTTTTTTTTTAATTAATTTGTCATGGATATAGGTTCATAGGTTCATACTAGGCTATCTGCCCAAGGGCATTTATAAGCCTAGCCCATAGTTAATTGGCTTTTATTTTCGCTTTGTTTTAAAAAACTATGCCTATATTTTGCTGTTTTCTGTGTGTCAGTGACACTGAAGTAATCCCTGGGGTATGAATTAATGAACAGATATTTCCACCCATTTTGGACCCTGCATGTGTTCTTAATAGCCTTTTCTGATTCATGGACCTATGGATGGTATATTTATAAAATGGAATGTAAAATATTGTATTGTCAAGTAGAGAAAAAATTTTGGTAATGCAGCTTGAGAGAAGTTTAAGAAAATATTACTAAAATAAATTCTGAAAAATTAAAATTGGAAAGACATTGAGCAGTACTAACAAAAGAAAGAGTGCATGCCTTATTGACTGCTCAAAAGTATGTAGTACAAAGGACTAGAAAGGAAGTATTTTCATTATTTTGTAAACAGGTAAAACAGGAAAATTGTTTGACAGGTAGATAATATAAATGCTGTGGATAGGAATGTTATGACTTCCCAAAAATACATAATGACTGATTTGGAAAATTGTTGAGTGCATGTCAAAAAATAATGACAATACTACTATAGTAGAGGCTGTTGTCAGTCCTAAAAATACAGCTGAGCACTACAAGAGGGCTTTCATCACTGATTTTAGTGGGGATGCTGTTATTATTCAAAAAGTTGTTGAAAAAGAATGGGATAAATTTGTTAGAATAAGTGATCTTGTTTTAAAAGAAAACATTCCCCTCAAGAGTGTTTTCAGAAGGGGACGTAATACTAAAAATTGGCTTTTGCCATATCAAAATGAGAAAAAGAAAACAATGAAGCATAATGGCACTTTTCCATGTAAAATGTGTACCCAATGTCCCTTGATGGCTGATTCTCGAAGTGTGTTTATTGAAGCTAGGGGAAAAGAAATAATAAGCAAGACCCACAGTATCTGTGAGTCTGCAGGAGTGGTATATATTGCTATATGTAATGTGTGTTCCAGTTTTTACATTGGTAAATCTGAGAGGAAGATTAGAAGAAGAATATACGAACACATTAATGATATAAAAAATAAGAAAACTACCAATGCACTGTATAAACACACCATTACCTGCCCCCTAGCAAAATACACTTTTTTTATTATAAAAGAAATTCAGAAAGATGAGAGAGGGGGCTTATGGGAGACCAAGATAGAATATCGGGAACTTTATTGGCAGATTATTCTTGAAGCCAATAAGTCCCCAGGTCTAAATGACAATTTTTCTCTTGCACCTGTTTTAAAGATGAGAGCAGCTAGACTTTAACTGGAGAGCAACATTATTATAGATTATTGCATATTATTATAGGTTGCTTATCGATTTTATATTATAATTTTATATATTTAATTAATACATATAATTTATCCTTGCACAGGTACACATACACACATTTTAGGGAGTTTTTTACTAGAGTATTTTTTTACTAGAATATTTATTATATAATACATGTTGTTTGTGATGATATTTATCTATTTATGACAATTTTAAAGTATTATTTAATAATTTACGATTTTATTTTATTTATATATGCTCTATTTGTCTCCTTTCAGTTTTACATCTTGTTTATGAAATTTATGTATCAACATAGATTTACTAGTATGTATATTTAAGTTGTTTTATTATAGTTAGATTTAGTGTCAATTTATGTCATTTTCACATTTGGCCACTTGATGAGAGTGTTGCATTGGTTTTTAATTATTGTAGTGTTGAATAATCAATTCCTTGCAAGTTTGATTACATCTATTCAACATTTTACACATGATATTTTATACATGGCAATTTATGTGAAATATAATACAATATATTTGATTTTATTCATCAACTACTTGTGCAGATATTTTAGTATATCATATTTGTATCCAGTGTTTGAAACAGTTATTCAAGGATATAAGCATTGTAGACCATTACATTTCTTGGATTAAATATTCATGAGATTTATTCTCATTGGGTTGTTCAAATATTCTTGGCATTATATATACATGTGGTTTTAATTTGTCCTTTGTCTGATGAAGTCTGATTTAATAGACGAAAAACGCGTGGTGTTGTGTAGCGTTTTACGTTTTGTGTGTGGCTTTTCAATAAATTACTTGGATTTGTACCTACAGCTGTCCAGTGCTTAGCTTCTCCTCAAAACAGTGCTTTTGTTTTGTTTATTTGTTGGTTGGTTTGCACTCTTCTTCTGGACTTTGTTTACCTGTTTTCTATATTTATGTCAGACTGCCCTACAATGTTATTGTAAAGTATTTCCTGTGATTTCCGAACTCTCCAATGCCATTGTGTTGAGTTAATAAGTATTGTCTTTTGTTTTTATTATTTTTTATTAAATAGATTTAAACCTTTTAACTTTAGCTGTTTTGTGTAGAGATAATTTAAGCTCTCAGAGTACTTGCATGTATTTGGTGATACTCAATAGGCCACTCCTAAATAGTCTTCAAGTCTCAGTCACCCTTGCCAATTGGATAATAGTAACATTGCACAGTAGAATTGGACACCCTTTGGTAAGGGCCTTTAGAGTAGCTAAGAGTAGTTGGTGGCAGGTGGTACTATCCTATAGTCTGGGCAGAAGAGGGCATAGCTGGGGAACCTATGCCAGCCTTCCCCAGAAGTGTCTGTGTGTTTGTATATAAACCAAATCTCAAAGTTTGTGTGTGTGTGTGTGTGTGTGTGTGTGTCAGCTGCTTGGGCAGGGACATGAAGCACTGGTTGGACAGAAAAGGTGCTGGAGGTTTTGGCTTGACTACTCGGCTGAGATCTGAACCTTATAGCTGTGCCAGTGAGGAGTCTTATTAGAGATCTGGAGAGAAAGGGAGAAACCAGCCCCAGACTGACTGTGATCTCTGTGTGTTGTTAAGAGAAATTGTACTTTACTGTGTGTGTACTTTTTATCCTCCCAATGTGGACGCCCCTCACTGGTGCTAGTGGTGAAGATTGAGGCTCCTTGATTACTGGGCCAGTGCACGGGTGTCACATATTAATTGTTTGGCAATGGTGGGATATCCACATCAAATATTAATTGTTTGCTAGTGGTGAGTTAGCCACATCACATATTAATTGGCTTGTAGTGGTGTGGATAGTGAATTCCTGTAGCTTGTGTACAGTGATCACTGAAGGTGTTTTTGTACTGTAAATCAGCCTGTCAGTCAACATTCAGAGTTCAGATCGCAATTTTTTTATTTCTTTTGTTAGCTTAGTTAGTCAGCGTGAGCAGGCAAGCATGTCAGCAGAGGAGTATGGCAAGCTGACAAGGAGCCAGTTGGCTGAGATGTGCCAGGGTAAAGGACTGGTGCATGGAAACCTGACTAAAGCAGACATGATTGCAGCTTTGGTAACAGCTGCATCAGAAAATAACAACCAGGAGGAAGATCAGACTGGCCATGGATATGTACAACACTCAGAGAATGGTCAGGTCAACCTTTCTACAGAGGATTTAAAAATCCGTCTGGAGCTTGAGAGACTTGAGTTGGAAGCCAAGCATTTGAAAATCTAAGTAGCAGAGAGAGTGAGGTCTCTAGAGAGTGAGGAAAATGAGAAACTGCTAAGCCTGGAAGCTGAGGAGAAGGAGAGACAGAGGCAACATGAAAAGGAGATGCTGACTCTTCAGCAGAGTCATGGAGGTAATGGGGAAGGGAGTAACCGGACCCCAGAAGCACAAAAGGTCAGTAAATTTCTTCCACAGTTTACAGAGGGGGACAATTTTGATAGTTTCATTCATATGTTTTAGAGGGTATGTAAATAGTATGATACCATGGTCTCTGGGTATGGTTCCTGACCCCCTTAGTCCATGGTAAAGTTGTAAATGTACTTTCCAAACTGTCTGATGTTGACATTTTAAATTATAATGTCGTAAATAATTGTTTGCTAGAATTTTTTAAGCTAACACCTGAAGCTTATAGGAAAAGGTTTCATGAGCATAGACACAAAGCAGATGAAATTGTGTGTGAATATGTTGCTGAACTAAGCACTTATTTCATAGGTGGGTGAGTGGATGTCAGGTCACCACTTTTAAAGGTCTGGCAGACCTTTTGATGAGGGAACAAATCCGTAGCACTTTGCCTGAGGACATGAGGATCTGGTTAGCTGATAGACAGTGCTCTACTGTAGATGAGTTGTGGAAGAAGAAATACCTATACCTTGCAAGCAGGGCATCACTGCACAGATAAGGGACACCCAGTGCTGCTCATGAGTGTAAGGGAACCCATGGTGGGCAGCCCAGACTGCCCCAACAGAATCTGACAGTAGCAGGGGAAGCCACTAGTCCAGATACACGTCCAGGATTTAGGGTTAAATGTTTTGAATGCAACCAGTGGGGCCATGTGGCATATAGATCTCCACAGAGGCAAGGTGGGGAACAAAAGATAGGAGAGCCAGTAAGTGGGAATCACAAAATGCCAATAGTAGGTTGTCTTGAGACAACAGGAGTACCAAACTGCCATCCTGCAGATGTTCTGATAAGGAAGGATTTTAAAGTACCATGTGTTTATGCAGTTACACGCAGACAGGCTTGGAAACAAGCATGTGAGTCTGGTAGCCTGGGGGAGACCCAGACAGACCGCACACTTGCAGCCAGAACTGGTGAGGTGGTTACTTCAGGGAGGGAACTACTATGTAGCAGTGAGACTGAAAGTGAGCCACAGCTGCTTATGAGTAGTGATTTTTCCTTGGACAGAGTGACAGGGAGGGCAGAGGTGAGTAGTAATACCCAGGCTGACCGTGAGGCACCGCTGTAAGAGGATGCCAGACTTCTGTGGAAGGGGAGCTGGGAAGGGTTACAAAGAGAGAGTTGAGACAGGCTCAGCTCTCAGATCCTATATTACAAGGCCTGAGGCAAGTAGCTAGTGAGGCACTTGATTTTCAAGGGAAGGGGGAATCTGTATACTGGGACAAAAGATTACTGTATAGAGAGTGGACCCCTGAGGGGAGGGCTAGAGGGTGAGAGAATACAGCAGTTGGTAGTGCCTAGAGCCTATTGTCTGGCACTTCTAGCCATAGCTCATGATATTCCCTTTGCAGGTCATTTGGGCATAAAATGCACAAAGAGACATATTATCCAGAACTTTTATTGGCCTGGGATTTCCAGAGATATAACAGGGTACTGCAGGACCTATGAGCAGTGCCAAAAGGTAGGCAAGGCAGGAGACAAGGTGATATCTCCTTTGATGCCTTTGCCTGTGATTGAGGAGCCATTTTAGAGGGTAGCTATGGATATTGTGGGGCCGCGGAGTACCCCGAGTTCCACAGTAAAAAGTATATCCTAGTGGTAGTAGATTATGCTACAAGATACCCTGAGGCAGTGGCTTTGTCTTCCATTGAGGCAGAAAAGGTGGAAAATGCTTTGTTACAGATTTTCAGTAGGGTTGGTTTCCCAAAAGAAATACTGACTGAGGTGCCAATTTCATGTTAGACGTGCTGCTTTGTCTGTGGAAGTACTGTGGGTAAAGCATTTTAAGACCACCCCTATCATCCCCAGACTAATGATCTTGTTGAGAGGTTAAACTCTATACTGAAGTCCATACTATGGGCATTTGCAGACCAGTTTAAGAGGGAGTGGGACAAATATTGCCCCCATCTGTTGTTTGCTTACAGAGAGGTTCCCTAGGAGTCCACATGTTTTTCATCTTTTAAATTGTAGACTTAATTCATGGTGAGTGGGAAGGTGAGTGTGAATCTCACAAGGGGTCTGTTGTGGAATATGTCCTAAACCTCAGGACAAGGCTCAGGGAACTCTTGGGCTTGGCCCAAGAGAACCTGGCAAAAGCCCAGCAACAGAAAACAAAACTGGTATGACAGGAATGCTCGAGATAAAGAGTATGCTGTAGGGCAGCAGGTAATGGTTCTCATTCTTGTCAGACACAACAAGCTGCAGGCAGCTTGGAAGGACCCTACAAGGTAGTAAGGAAAGTCAGTGATGTTAACTACATGATAGAACTGCTAGGCGTGATGCAGGAGCACAGATTGTACCATGTTAACATGATGAAACCTTACCATGATAGGGAGGTCCTTGTGCTGAGTATTTGCAGTGGACTGCAGGAGTAATCTGAGGGAAATCTGGTAACTGATCTTCTCATTTAATCTCGCGCTGGCACCTCAGAGGGAGGGGTAGCAGTGTCCCAGCAGTTATCTCCTGCCCAGGTTCGAGAAATCCAAGCAGTGTTACAGGAGTTTGGGGACATGTTCACTGGGAAACCAGGGTGCACCCACCTGGTGCAGAATCTGGTTGGATACAGGACCCCAAAGGCCTATTAGGCAGGCCCCTTATAGGGTGCCTGAGAGAGTCAAACAGACTCTGAGGGAGGAGATACAGGATATGTTGGAACTAGGAGTAGTTCAAAAGTCCAACAGTCCCTGGGCCTCCCCAGTGGTTCTGGTACTGAATAATGACTGCACCAGGTTCTGTGTGGACTACCAGAAATTAAATAGTCCCACAGAGTCAGATGATTACCCCATGCCTAGGACAGATGAAGCCCTAGAGCAGCTGGGTGAGGCTAAGTACCTTACCACCATTGATCTTACCAAGGGTTACTGGCAGGTGACCTTGACTCCCAGTGCTAGAGAGAGGTTTGCCTTTGCGACTCCATTTGGCTTGTATGAGTTCACAAAGATGCCCTTTGGGATGAAGAAATGCCCCAGTAACTTTCCAGAGGCTGGTAGATCATATCCTAGCAGGAGCAGGATGATTTGCCCTTGCTTACGTAGATGATATTGCCATCTACAGCCATTGCTGGCAAGAGCACCTTCAGCATGTCAGGGGAGGATCTGGACAGACTATAGAGGGCAGAGTTGACCATTAAGCCCAGCAAATGTCAGGTGGATATGGCAGAGGTCTCCTGCCTGGGACATAGAATGGGGAGTGGTAAGATCAGGCTGGAACCTGCCAAAGTGGGAACCGTTCAGTCATGGCCTGCACCTGTTACCAAAAAGCAGGTGAGGGCATTCTTAGGGACAGCAGGCTACTGCAGAAAGTTCGTCCACAGTTATAGTACCATAGCTGTTCCCCTCACAGACCTGACAAGGAAAAACAAGCCAGATAAGTTAGTGTGGACCACAACATGTGAGCAGGCATTCCAGAAGCTTAAAGAAGCTTTGGGAGGACCCCCTGTGTTAGCCAGTCCAGATTACAGCAAATAATTTGTTGTGCAGGTGAATTCTTTGATCCATGGGGTGGGGGCTGTACTTAGCCAGATTTCTTCAGAGGGAGAAGAGCACCCAGTGGTTTATCTCAGTCGTAGGCTTCAACCCAAGGAGGAATGCTATGCAGATATAGAAAAGGAATGTCTAGCCATAGTGTGGGCACTGCAGAAATGTCAGCCTTATCTGTATGGAAGGAAATTCACTGTAGTTAAATCATAATCCCCTAACATGGTTACATCGAGCCAGCCAGCAAAATGCCAAGTTGCTAAGGTGGAGCCTAGGGTTGCAAGCATATACGTCAGTGCAGCACCGCAGTGGGATTAACAATGCCATTGCAGATGGGCTCTCAAGACAGGGAATGGGATAAGGTATACGCAGATAGACTCAATCCTCTCAAGCAACATTTCTCAAGGGACACTTGAAAAACTAGCTTTAGTTCTCGGGGGGGGGGTGGTGATAAACTGAGGGGCTGCCAGCCCAGCTAGATAGAATTTTGTAAATAATTCTATGTCATTGTAAATATTAATGTGATCCACAGGCTTGTTTGACAAATGTAAGAAAATTGTGTTATGTGCTGAACTTCAAAACTGTAACCACAGTGCACCCTGCTGGAAGAAAGCTGATAAGTAAAGAATTTTGCAACTGTGTGTGATCTCAAGCTCTGAGACAGGATGTCTGCAGCTAGAAATTCTTTCTATTGTCCTAAGACAGAGATGATTACTAAGTTTCACATGTAAAGTGTCTTTTATTGCTGTGACTTCCTGACAAGTGCAGATTACACAGAAGTGTTAAATCTTAAGTTCTGTGATCTTGTGAAACTTAAGCAGAAGTGTCAAGAATGATGTAATCTGAAGTGACTCCGCAGTAATGTGTATTATCAATTTAAGGACCATCTCAGAAAGAAAGATCATTTTGCATTTGTCTGAGCCTGAACACATCAGCTCACCAGCACTTGCTTTGCTCTGTAAGTAGAATATTCAATCTTAGTATTTCTCTTAGAGATAGATAGGAATATAGCCAGATTAGTCTAGCTGTTTTCTATATTTGTCAGACTGTCCTACAATGCTGTTTTAAAGCATTTCCTGTGATTTCTGAACTCTCCAATGTCATTGTGTTGAGTTAATAAGTATTGTCTTTTGTTTTTATTATTTATTATTAAATATATTTAAACCTTTTAACTGTAGCTGTTTTGTTTAGAGATAATTTAAGCCCTTAGAGTACTTGCTTGTATTTGGTGATACTCTATAGGCCACTCCTAAATAGCCTTCAAGTCTCAGTCACACTTACCAATTGGATAATAGTAACATTGCACAGTAGAATTGGACACCCTTTGGTAAGGGCCTTTAGAGTAGCTGATAGAGTAGTTGGTGGTAGGTGGTACTACCCTATATTCTGGGCAGAAGGGGGCATAGCTGGTGAACCTGTGCCAGCCTTCCCCAGAAGTGTCTGTGTGTGCGTGTATATATAAACCAAATCTTAAAGTTTGTGTGTGTCAGCTGCTTGGGCAGGGACACAAAGCACTGGTTGGACAGAAAGGGTGCTGGAGGTTTTGGCTTGGCTACTCAGCTGAGACCTGAACCCTATAGCTGTGCCAGTGGGGAGTCTTATTGGGGATCTAGCAAGAAAGGGAGAGACCAGCCCCAGACTGTGATTTGTGTGTGCTAAGGGAAATTGTACTTTACTGTGTGTGTACTCGTTGTCCTCCCAATGTGGATGCCCGTCACTGGTGCTAGTGGTGAGGATTGAGGCTCCTTGATTACTGGGCCAGTGCACAGACATCACAAAGGTTATTAGAGGTCAGATGTAGTTGCTGTATACATTTCTCTAGGATTTTAGCTATGGGTGGGAGGATAGCATTGGAGCAGTAATTAGAGTTTTCTGTAGAGGGGCCACCATTCTGAAGGGGAATTAAGTGTGCAATTTTCCAGATATGTGGTACACAATTTTCAGAGATAGAATGATTGATTAGTATAAAGATAGGGTAGGCAATGGATGGAGCTGCTATTTTATGAATTCGTTTGGTAGTTGGTCAGCAGCAAGGCAGCAGCGTTTTAACCTGCTTAGGAGATGGTTGTATGAAGTTTGAATAAGTTTAAATGAGAAGGATTTTGTACTGCTAGATGCAGGGGAGGTAATTGTGAGCAGTTGATATTGGTGGCTGTGAAGGAGGCTGGTGATAGAGTTAATAAAATATGAGTTGAACTGAGAGGCTAAGGCTTCAGAGCTTTTGGAAGTCAAAGGAGTGGGGGTGGAGGTTTTCCCAGGGTTGAGGAGGTGGCTGATAGTTTGCCGGAATTTTTTGTGGTTTTGTGCATGCTTTTGTTGAGAGGTTTGGGAGAAATGTTTTTTATCATTGTTTATTTTTCTCTTCGTTTGGTTTCTTAGTTGTTGATAGGCAGTGAGATTAGATTCATTTTTGGTGGATAGGTAAAGGGCTCTTGCTTTATCCCTTTGTTTAATTAGCAGCTTAGTATCATGAGCTAGCCAGGGTAACTGTTTTGATTTGGTTTGAATTTTTCTGGTGGAGGCAAGACTATTTAGGATGTCTCAAAATTTGTTAAGGTATTCTACTGTAAGATCCGGTTGTAGGTTATTTAAAGGGGACCAATCACAGCGTTGTAGCAGTACATTAAATAGGTCAGTGGAAAAGTGTTTCTTACTACAGATGTATTTTAAAGGACTGTAGAATTTAATGTTCTTTTCCTAAGTAGAAATGTGGGTGTATGGTCACTAAGGATGATTGGAAAGCATCCAGATTGGTACTTCAGGTTTGGCCTGTTACTTGGTATCCAGTCAAGCAGTGACTCTTTGTTAGAGCGTTTGTCAGTGCAAGTGGGGCAGTCTATTATTTGGGAGAAATTGTAGAGGTTAATGAAGTTAGAGGGGTAGCTAGAGGCGCAGGAGAGCCAGTCAAGATTAAAATCTCCTAGGATGATAGTTTCTTGAGAGAAAGAGGAGGCAGACCAAGAGAGGAGGAGTTTTTTGTTGTGAAGATTGTTGCCCAGGGGCTGATAGGCAGCTGTAATAATAATGGATGTGTGAGAATTTATTTGCAGGCAGGCGATGAGAAGTTCTGCACTGGGGATGTCTGGTGGTGAACAGTTTCGTTTTTCTAGTTTTAGAGGGGTCTTTAAACATAATTGCTACTCCACCACCTCTTTTGCTTAGTCTATCTTGTCTAATATTAATGTAATTGTTGTACGTAATTTCAGTGTCTTTGATGTGGGGTTTTAACCAAGTTTCAGTAATTACAGCTATATCAGGAGAGTAGGTGGCAGGATAGCATGCAAGTCAGTAATTTTATTTACCGGACTTCTGAGATTGAAATTTATTATAAGTAGGTTGGAGTTTGAAGTAGATAGGATAGAGGTAAATGCATCAGATCCAGAGAGGGTTTGGTTAGCAGAATTTATATGAGAGTTGGGGAGGTGCAGTTGGTTTGGAGGTAAGTCATGGATTGGGCCTGGGTTGGGATGGATGTCAGCCTGTAGTTTAATATGTGTAAGGGAGGGTAATAATAGGTTTTTCAGTTTAGTGATAGCTAGATGGACAGTGAAAGTAGGAGACTGAGGGTTTGAGGATTCAGTATGTTTGAAAGTGTAAAGGAGGATGTTGGAAGAATTGTATAGTTGAAGGAAGCTATATCTGTAAGGTTTAAGGGTGGGTTGGTGGGTAGAAAGAGTTTGAGCAGGGACGTGCTGATAGTACATGTTATCATTATGGAAGTTCGAGGCATTATAGGCTAGGTAGAGAAAGCACAGTAGAATGGAGTGGTAGTAAATAGAGTAGTGCATAGTTGGAATAGGAACTGAGAGAGAGAATGGGGAGGAGTTGATCAAAGTGAGGAGAATAATTAGAGGTTAGAGAAATTGGATATTGGTAGAGGGAGGCTGAGATGGTAGAAACAGGAGTGGTGGGATGGGTGGGTGGGTCAGAGACTGTGATTGGAGCAAGTAGGACAGGGGTGTGGTTTGTAGAAGTATAAATCTGAGGAAGGAGGGGTGGGATGGAATGGGGGTAGGGTAGGGGAGTAGAGTGAGCCTGAGCATAGCGAGGGTGCGATGGAACGGTTTGGAACCTGTCTGAGAAGATCGCAAGGGAAAAACATCAGCTACTGCACCTTGTAATAGGTCAGAGCCAGAGAATATGTAACATCTAGCAGCTTTAGCAGGTTTCCATGCATCAGTTCTCAAGGCTATTTGTTTGAATTAGACTGAAGGCTACTGATAAGATAATAGGGTAAAGAGTCTTGGAGGTACAGAGGAGTTATTTGGGGAGACGGGAGTACTACAAAGGCGATTCTTCTTGGTGTGTGAGCCACTGTCTTTGTATGTATAGGCAAAAACAAGAGTACTATAGTAATTAGCAGCTAAAACCAAAAATGGGAAATAACATATAACAAGTCTCAAGTGAATATCAGCAGGGATGTTGATTTGGGAGAATTAAGACACTTCCACTTCAGAGGGGGCAGTGAACTGCAGTTGGAGTGTGATTTCAGAAACAGCAGTGACTGGCACACCAGAAAGGGGCACTAGGAGATGTATGCTGTGCCATCTATTTAAAAATCATATGTTATGTTGCGAAAGCTTTTTCCTTCCCTGAAGAAAAAGAACAGGCACTGCTCGAATTGTTAAATTTATGTGGGGTTCTGGTTTAATTCCAGTTAGAAGAACCGCAGTGTATCATAATAAAAAAAAATAATTAAAAATATGATGGTGGGTGGATATGATTAAATCCAGAGTGCAGTCAACATCTGTACAGTTATTTTGGATTTTACACAAAGTACAAGATGAGAGGAAAGAAATAGGACTTCTGTTATGGAATAAATATAAAGAAGTTTGGGACAGTATTTTTTTTGGTTAAAGAAAGTTGTTTACAAATTACATGCTATGTGTATACATGTTTAAGATAACCTGCTGGAAGGTTCAGGCTTCTGAATTAATAATAAGTAGAAATCTATGGAATGAATATCTGGATAGATCCTGTTAGGCCTTGGTTAAAACTTCCAGAAAAAAATAGACACAATGTTTTAAACAGAAAAGAATGATTAAAAAAATGCCAGAAATTCAAGATTTCTTGTAAAGACTGATAATAGTAGACTGCCTCTAAAAGGTCAAATGAAATTCAAAGTAAAGGAGCAAAGACTGCGTATAGTGCTTAAGGAAGAAGCAACTGTGGAATTATGTGTTTATTAGTTGTTAAAGAATGCAAGTGTTTTGGCAACAAGTGTTGTAGCACTATGCTTTGTTACATTTATATCTTATTACTGTGAATATAGTAATATATGATTGTTATGATGAACTGAATGTTGTAAATGGAGTGTGATATATGGAGTGTGATATATTTATTGTAAGTGCATTATGGATTGTTTGACTAGTACATTGTGAGGAATTATTTTATAACAAACTGCGGGATTATTCCTTAATTTTGTGAAAGTTGAGGAAATGGCGTTGGCAAAAGGGGATGAGGAGCTGCAGGGGTGCAGCGGTAGCATTGTTGCCTCACAGCAAGAGGTTCTCCCGTTCGATTCTCGACTGGAGCACCTTCTGTGTGGAGTCTGCATGTCCTCCCTGCGGTTGAATGGCATTCGAAAGACATGCGTAAAGGGGCATGCCTTCGTAGAAGGTTGAGCATCGAGCTGGCACCTCGGCACCATAAAAATCTACTGCCAATCATTAGCGGACCGGAGTTCCACTGTAGCGACCCCTAACCGGGAGAAGCCGAAAGAAGAACAACATTAAAATTGGGGTTGATTAACTTTGTGTTTGAAGTCATTTTGGTCATCTGTTTCATAATCCTGTGTAACACACATGTAAGTAATATTGTTTATTTTTTTTTTATTTCTTCATTAAAAGTCCTGTACCCTTTGTGGAGGACTTTATGAAATGGCTGCTAGGTGACACCAGAGATCTGTTACCGGTGATTAGTGAATTCAAGATTGAGACTGTGAGTGTTGATCAGATTAAAAAGGAAAGTGTCTGGGATTACTCTGCTTTACAAAAAAGATGGATGAAGGAGAAACAGATGAATCAGAAGCCATGCAGTGTAATATGGTGATGGACAAACTATTTTGTTATGAGAAAATTACATAAATACAGAAAGATGCTGTGAACAATGTTATGGATAGAGAGGGGGTAAATCCCAAAAGTGGAGTAACTGGTTTTAAGGGAGTGCTCTGTGTTGGGCTACAGGAAGCTGGAGCAGAAAGTGGTACACACTGAGAGGGGGAGAGAGTGAGTCGAACCAGAGAAAACTTGATCCTAGTGAAAGACTTCATAAAGAACAGGATATATAGAGACAGACTGGAGCTGTAGAAAGCTGGTGGAAGAGGCCAGTGGGAAGTGTGAAAATAAGGGATGTACTGCAAAATAAAAGTACTTTGTTTTATATATATATTGTTATCATAGGATCATAGGAAGTTACTAGGCTAATGACCCTAGGGTCCTTACTAGCCTAGCCAAGTTTTACCCTTATTTCCACGATTGACACCTATTGCCCATGTCCAAGAAGGACACAGGTGGAACTCTCGGGGTGGATTTACTGTCACCCATCCAATCATCCAATTTGCTTTTGAAGAGGGCCAATGAGCTGCTCTGTTTGACGAGCAGTGGGAGTCTGTTCCAAAGGTGTGGTCTGTCCCCCAGCAGGTTTTAGTAATGTCACATAACAGGTTATGGTCTTTAGAGTGAGTAGCCCGTGTACCATTTGAATTGCTGATATGCAGCATTTCCAATAAAGCAGTGTCAGAGATTGCCTTGTATGCAAGGCAGAGATCACCTCTGAGTAGTCTTTATGAAACAGAATAAAGTGACAGTGATTTCAGACCATCCCCATGGGACTGGTGCCGAAAACCTTGAATTTTACTTGTGATTTCTCCAGTTGCTGCAGGTGCTTGGAAAGGTGCATTGTTCACATTTATTGCCCTGATGAGGGAAGAGTACAGGGAGGTTATAACGTCTTTTTTTTTTTGGAAGCAATGACCTTACTTATGAGATGAGCAATATAGAATGCCCTGCTTACAACTGTGGAGACATGGTGGTCAAAGGTAAGGTTGCTGTCAACCTGTATGCCCAGGTCTCTCACCACTGAGTGCATACATAACGTGTTGATGTTGATGTGGTAGTTAGCAGGAACATCGCTTTTACTGAAAGGAATGATAATCAATTTTTTGCACCGAGTTTAAGGCCATGAGTTTGGCATCAATCATTTGTTTAAGACCCTCTTGTAGGATGTTGACATAATTTGGAGATTCTATGACCACTCCCAGTTTGCAGTCATCAGCAAACTTTATCAGCCACAGACCTTTAGTTTTTGCTTGTACTTTGGAGAAATAGATTCCAAACAGTAGAGGTCCTAGGACTGATCCCTGTGGAAAACCACTGGTTACAGGTCTGTTGTTGGAGGTAGATTCCCCTATTTTAACTATATAAGTTCTATCAGTGAGCCAGTTAGCGACCCATCTAACGATATAAGGGTTTATTCCTAGTTGGGTGAGTTTGTCAATGATGCCTGAATGGGGGATAGTGTCAAATGCCTTGGCTATGTCCAAGTAGGCTATATGCACAGATTTCCTCTCTTCCAGGGCCTTGGTGACTGTCTCAAGGAAGTCCACCAGGTTTAACAAGCATGATCTCCCTTTGATCAATCCAAACTGAGTAAGGTCAGGTGTTTGGAGGTTACTTATATCCTTGCAGATAAGGCTAGTCAGGTTAATAGGTCTATAGTTCCCTGGTCAGTGGAAACATCACCTTTGTGCAAGGGAATAATGGTGGCTGTTTTTCATTCAACTGGTACGAAGCCAGTGCTTAGACTGTGATTGAAAAGAGTACCCAATGACATTGCTATCAGATATAGTATTGGGTCCCATAGATGCTGTGTTTTTGTCTTGGAGAGGGCATTTATGACCTGATTTTTAGTGATACAAGGTAGGGGACAGGTGTTAGGGATTTCATGGGGTACATGTGGCGGGGACAGGGGAATGAAGTTTTCACAGAACCTGTCTGCCAACAGGTTAGCTATGTCCACAGGCTCAGTATATGTAGTATCATTAACTACTAGTTTGACACAAATATGGATCTTTTCTTTTAGGTTACGGATGTAACTGTAGAATGCCTTGTGGTTGTCCTTTGTTGAGGAAGCTAACTGGGACTTGTAGTTTGCTTTGGAGGTCTTCACAAGAAGACTTTTATTTGCTTGTTTAAGCTGAGGAGGGAGTGTTTCCATTTTCCAGTTACTGTTAGACAGTTACTGTTCGACAGCAATTTCTTCCTCTTATTGTAAAACCTGTTAATGGCAATTGTCCACCAGGTAGGTTTGCTCTTCCTTGAGGAGTTTGTTTTGGTCCGATCAGGTACGGTTGAGTCATTGCAGGTGTTTGTATACAGCATTGGTGTAGAGCTCGGCATAGTTGAGGGAGGAGGTGCAGAGAAGCTATTTATACCATCCCATAAGAGGTTATAATATGTTTTGTAGAAGTTTTTTTTTTTAGTTTAGTTGCTGCTGGGAGGGCAGTCATGAAAGTTGCTTCGAATGAGACCAATAATTTGTGGTCATATCTCACTAGGGAGGACCTCACAGTGGAGGTGCTACAGTAGTCCCCCATATTGGTAAGCACCAGATCCAGGATGTTGGCACCCTTTGTGGGGGTGTCAACCAGCTGGTCCAGGGCATAACAAAGTCGAGGAACCTTTGGGCAAGTCAGGTTGAGCACAATTAATTTACCCAGTCAAAGGATGGGTAGCTAAAGTCACCCAAAACCATGCTGTTTTGATGTATCTTTATAGACTCAAGTAGCTCTAAATAGGCAGAATAGATGTCCTGATTCATGTAGTGGGGTCCTTTGGCTGGTGATGACTGAAGTAGGTATCCTACCAACAGTTAATTGCGCCTGAGGTGTCTCCAGGGAATCATACTATTGAACCAGTCTGGAGGTGTATTTATCTTTAATGAATATTGATACACTGACTCCTTTAGTTTTCACAGCTTCAGTTTAAGGTCGGAACGTGTGGAAGGAGGTGTAACCCGGTATGGCTGGGGTGCTCTCTACAGCCTTGAACCAGGTCTCTGTGAATCCACAAATCTCTGTGTCTTCCAAGTTGAGAACAGCTTCCAGAGAGTGCAGTTTCATGTTGAGACTCCCAGTATTTAGCACCATAACCTTGAGGTTGTTTTTAGATGGAGTTTTTACATTGGGAATTTTGTCCTTGAGACACTGCCTAAAAAAGGCAGTATAAGGGTGGCAGGAGCCTTGGTCAGTAGCCAAAATCCCAGGGATGACAAAAGAACATGTCTGGTAAAGAGTCGAGGTCTGTCGATCGGTGTACCATCTTAATGTCGACAGGCATGTAGTCGAAACAACTACCGCGAACTCCGAACTGCCACTCCTCAAAGCCATGAACGCCGATATTCCGAATCACAAAATCTTGCCCCCCATAGTAGCACTTTGTTCAGGTGTGGAGCGGTTGGAAATGTCTACGTTTGCTGTTTTGTTCCTCTTTCTGAAGTGTCAGTGGTACAGAATTTGCAGAAACTGTTCGACCATGTGCACGTTGGGTTATGTGCCTCCCCGACATTATGATGGTAAACCCTGTAGATCATGTCATTTCAGGCTGACAGATAGTGGATTCCCTTAGTGACACCAGAAGCTCAGCCAATTATTGAAGTCAGTCATTTTCTGTTTGCATTGAGACATCATCCAAGATGAAGGTAAAATGCTACTTAAGGCTAGGGACATACTTGCGTGAGATACTAGTCCAAGATCTCAGACATGTCTCTGTTCATATAGTCCAGAGAGGTACATCTCAAGTTGTTCACACCAACATGGACTATACCAGAGTCATAACAGTTGTGCCTTTAGAATTCACTTTCTCTAATATTAGATTGTCTGATATTAGAGCATTAATTCAAACAGGAACTGAACCTCTTTGCAAAATAACTTTTGAGACATTTGCACTAGTAGAAGAATTTAAATTTGTTAATGAAAGTGAAAGGAAAAGTACCCTATCCCCCCTGGAAGGGCAGTGTTTACCAAAATGTAAAGGTACAATTATAAATATTACAATTTAGAATGTCTGAAATAGAAAAACATGAGTTTAAAATGTTTTTCTAAGCTTATGTCAGGATATGCATGATATTAAAGTTATTGACAGAAAGATATGGACTCGGAAATGGTGAATTTGTGTAATTTTAAAAACAGAAGATAAGTTGCAACACGTGCCTTATTGGGGTTCTTGATTACACTGGATTTTGTTATAGTTCTGTTATAGCAGTTCAGTGGTGCAACAGGTAGCACACTCACCTTTGGTGCAGAAATCTGGAGTTCTATTCCCATTCCAGGTAGATCAGTTGCTGACTCTGCAGTACAGATTTCAATTTTTTTTAATATGGATCAGTTTTTGTATAACCTCATCATTGTTATTCTTCCATAACTGTCCCAACTCTTTTTTTTTTTTCCACATCCATAATCTAATTTTTTTTGTAATATATCTGCCAAAATCCATTTCCCATTAAACAAAATGTCTTGCAGCCTTTTATTACAAATAACCCGCATTGTAAAAAGTAATCTACCCTTCTCATACATTCTTTCTTCTTGTTCATAAAGTATCCATATATAATGATATACATATTTTTGTCATTAATATTCTCAAAATTTTTTTCTTCACAGAAATTTTTTCATAGTTTCAACTCTTTTACACTAAGTAAACACACACTTTCAACTTTTTTTTTAAAATATGGCATATTCCCCTTTACTTGTAACTTATTTATTACCAGTCTCCATAGGAAATCATGACTCTCTACTATCTTGGTATACCACTTTAATGGCTTTAATCACTTCTGGCAGATTTTTCCCATGAATTTACATAATAATGTGATGAAACAATATTATGTATACCATGTCCTTCTACCTCTGTATCTTCATTTTTTATTTCCCATGTTAGTATTTTTTTCTTGATAATTTTTAATTTCTTTATTTACCTATTTTTTTTTGTCTTTTTCTCACTATCAATTTCTTATTCTTATCCTTTATCTATTATAAGTTTAAATAAGTAGAATTAATAACTGTATGTAGTACCACATTCCTCTTTCATCTTCACTCCTATACATTGCATCTGTTTTGCTAGGTTTAATCTTGAACCCCATATAAAAGAAAACACCAACTGCACAATTTCCTTATCATATTTATTTGGGATGATATGAACATTTCACCTATGTGCTATTTTCCTATTAGTACAGAAATCACGAAATAAACCTTTTACTTGAATGCCAATCTGTATGTCCTCCACAGAAGACCCGTATCTTTCATTTCTTTTTTCAAACTCTCCCATTGTATCATGACTACATAATTTTCCCCAGATTTTACTACTAGCAAAAGGCACTTCATTCATTGAAAAACACACATACACAGTTTTCACCACATCAGCCCAACCCTTGCTTTTATCATTATTCAAGGTCATTCCCATTTCCTTTAAACATCTATTAAAAAAACACACTTCCTTCATCCATATTTTGTTCCATCAAATATCATCTTCCTACATCAAAACTACTGGAATCACCAGCTTCTTTTGCATCTCATATCTAGCGTATTTCATTTTATGAGCTACTTCACTCACTACCGCGTTCATTACCAGTAAAAACAATATTCCACTCATGGGAAACCCTTATCTTATCACACATTTTTCTTTACTCAGCCACCCATTCACTAACACTCTATTATTTAAATATCTGGACATACATACTCTCCAAATTGTGTTACCTATTCCATAGTTTTCCATAAGATCCCACAAAGCATCAAGTCCTGCAGTATCAGATGCCATGCTAATATCACCTACTATGTTTCACACCATCCCTTTTACTTATGTTATCATTGACAATTCCTCTCATAAACAAGAATGATTCTTAGCATCACTTCCCTTTTATGCCATATATCCTTTCTTCCTAATATCCCTCATCCTCCCTTCCATTCTCCTCTGTATTATACAGTCTGTGTTATATAGTGTGATGGGTCTCAAATTTTTATTTCATTCTTCTCATCTTTCTTTCATATAAATTTTAATATCCCACTACATAACTCTTCATAAACTAACCCTCGCTTCAACATGTCATATGTGTTAGGTGAATACTAGGCTAGCTGTCCTAAAGGACCATATTAAGCCTAGACAGTAGCTTGTAGTCAGAATCAGATGCTGTACCTTGTATCTATAAGATGAAGACCTTAACCATTATGCCAAACCCAGTCATTAATTCAGCACATTTACAAAGTACTCTTTTTGTCAATCCATTAATTTCTTGTACATTCCATGCCCTATACCAAGTGGGCCTGATAATTGAATCAACATTTACTTTCCTAAGTACTTCATCCAATTCACTACTAGTAATTTCTTTTTCAAATTCTTCTTAACTCATTATGGATTTTTGTTTTTTTACTTTCCATTCTCTTTTATTTTCCTTCTTTTTTTTTTTTATTCTTATTCACATTTTCCACATCCTGTACTGCAGTACTCATAATTTACTCGTGTTCTTTTTACCTCTCTGTTTATATTTCTAATTTCCCTCATAATACTAAGGTCTTCCATTATTATTTTACCCATATATGCAGATACGTCCTCCCTTCTCCCTTGTAAATAATATCTCTGCCTTTAAACATTAATGTCTCAATTTTTTTAATTTGTTTTATATATTTCTTTTTCCATATCATAATGCTCTTTTTGTATTATTCTCTAAATTCTCTCATGCATTTCTATGCATTTCCCATATTTCACTTTCTCTTCCTTTCTTACATTATCCTGCCATCGGGGGAAAAAAGCACTTTTTATATTGCTTTTTAAATTCAGTCGACCATTCAGACCAGTTTTATAGAAGTCCTGCATTGTAATATGATCTCCTATAACTGCAATACTTCCTCCTCTGAATTTCATCTTATAATTTCTCATTTATTCTTTTTAATGCTTTTCCTATTTTAATGTACTCCCTTTTATGCCATTACCTCCATCCATCTTGCTAAATGATCTGAAAAAACTTGTCACGACTGTATCACCATCTGCTACCTCGAAACTTTCCAATAATACAAAGTCAGTTTCAGATCCATGTGTCCTCCTCCTTTATGGTCATTGACTTTTGTTCATATTTGCTGGATTACTGAAGTCATCGACAGTCCTAATTAGCTAGCTGCTAATAAAATGTCTGTTTCCGTATGTTATGAAGGCTAAAGTTGTGGCACCAAAGTGGTTGCACCTGGGTGTGCTGGTGGAGCCTGCTGTCACCGCTATGATTGTATGAATTTTATTTCCTGTGAAATGCACCTTATGATTTTATCACTTTTAATCTGTCTGGAATGGTTATTACTTGGACAATAAGGTTGTTTGCTGACAATGGCTTGTAGTCCTGAAATTAATCTTATTTTGTCGCTTTATTTCCTTGGAGATTGTTTTTTTTTTTTTATGTGGTAGGTGAACTGAGTTATGTTGCTATGATTATTAGTTCTCACCCAGCATCTCAGTGAAGTTCACTGTTTTTATTTTATTTATTTATTTATTTTATTTTATTTTACATTTGTTAACCGGGATGGTCCGACTGGATACATGTCCTTTTTCAGCGGAGGCCCGGGGAGAAAAGCTCCAACAGAGTTACATTGATAATTAGGTACAGTAAATGAGCTGAAAGAACTCAACAAAAACATAGGCTATTTACATACAAGTACAAGACTGCCATTACTATTTCTGAGATTACTACAAATGTAACATTAATAACATATTAGCAAGGACAGTAGGCAGTATAATGACATAGAGTTAGACAGGATACATATTTCTTTATCACAGTATACAAAGTACTTATCATCTTAGCTAGTTGTTTATGTTTTAGTTAATGGCACAGAGCTAGTCTGGGTTTGAGCAAGGACATAGCCAGTGTGACTTGAAGTGGAGTTTTAGACTATTTTGAATTGACTTAGAGAAGTTGTAAGCGTGATGTTATTTGGGAGAGAGTTCCATATTTTACCAGTGGTGTTGGCAAATAGCGCGTCACCACCTAGGTTGAGAGATTTAGTTGTTTGGACAAGGAGTCTGTTTGCTGGGCGAAGGCAGCTTAGATTGGAGTAGGGAGTCATTAAGTTTTTTACTGCTGGGGTATTCTCAGGTTGTTTAAGGATTTTGAAGGCCTCTATGAGTTGGGACTGGTGAAGAAGGTGTGGGAATTCTATCCATCCAAGCTTTTTCAGGTTAGTACAGTGGTGTGTTCTGTAGGGTAGGCCTGTAACGAACCTGGCAATGTGATTATAGCAGGATGACAGCTTGGCCAGATCAGATTTGTTAAGGTGAGTGAGGACAGGAGAGGCATATAGTAGGGTAGAGAGAAGGTGTGAACGGGCTGTGGCTGCCCTGGCATTCGGGGTAAGGAAGGCTTTAATTCTATATAGGGTCCCAAGTTTCTTGTTGACTGACTTAATGGCTTGGTTGATATGTATATCAAATCTGAGTTTATTGTCAATGTTTACTCCTAATAGCTTTGTGTAGGTGTCTGGGGAGATGATGGTCCCATTATTGGATTTTATAGTGAAGTTTTCAATCTGAGATCTATTGGTTGGGTAGAAGAGAAGTAACTTGGTTTTGTTTGGATTTAAGATCAGGAGATGGTTGGCAAGCCAGTTTTCGACTTTGGTGAAGCTATGTTGGGTGGTAGTTAGTAGATTTGCAAGAGAGGCATTGGAACATATTATAGTCGAGTCATCTGCATATTGAATGCAGGTGGCTTCAGGGATGACTGTTTGGATGTCGTTTATGAAGACTGAAAAGAGGAGAGGTCCTAATATGGAACCTTGAGGAACTCCTATGGTATTTGGTAGTAGGCAGGAGAGCTTGTTTTGCCACATTACTGCTTGTTGTCTCCCAGTGAGGTAAGTTTGAAACCAGTCAAGGGCTGGAGTATCTAGATACAGGGTTTTTAAAGTATATAGAAGTAACTGATGGTTTACCATATCGAAGGCTTTCGATAGGTCCAGGAAGAGAGCGGAAGATATTTTTTTATTATTCCGGTTAAGATTAATGTTTTCAGTAAAAGAGAGGAGGGCAGTGGTTTTTGGAAGAATCAGAGAAAGTGCTGTCTTTTCTGGCTGTCGAAATAACCCAGTCATACACAGGCCATGAAGACAAGGATGAATTAATCCTCTACTTTTATTATGAATACCTTGTACAGCTGTATTGCACTAAATACATGCCTTGGCAAACAGTGTAAGTATTTGCTCCTATAAAAGAGGTACAGGGAACTCGACATAAGGACAACTGCCCTTTTTCTCTTTGAGTCAGTGTATATCTGTAACTTCACTTATGGGATTTGAGACTGAGAAACTTTTAGTCTTGCACTTTTTTTTATAACTGTATAATTATCATGCTTGTTGAACTATTAAAAGTGACACTAAACTGATGGCTGCTAAAATCATTACTTTAGTTATTAACATTTTGCACCTTGCTTTCATTCTTTTTTAACCTTGACAATGAACACGAAGTTTGAGAAGTTCAAATTTGTATTTTTTATTCTGTAAACAGTTCATTTTATAATCTAGCTTAATAAAACTAAAATTAAAAACTATTTTGTTTTTGTCCACCAAGGCAATGAAGTTTGAATTAATGCAGAAAAGAGCACAGTCCTGCCCCACTGTAAGTATATATTTATCTTTATTGCATTTGGGTGGCCATTGAGGATTTGCAGACACATGCAGATCACATTTAGTGGAGTGAACCCAGTATTCAAAAATCTTGAGCTGCTGTTGCATAACAAGAATCCAAATTATGAAGTCTTAACATGACCCAAAGAATTGAGATCTAATGAAGAATTATCTGGTGCTTGGTTCTACCTGAAATGATGGCAGCCTTATTTCTGAGACTGTCATGAGCAAAGATTTTAATTGCTAGACTTGCATCATCATATACAGGGGGAATTTGCCAACTTCTTTCCTTTTTGCTGTTTTTGACAAAAATTAAGCTCATATGGTCTGAGTTATTCAAATGGCATGTTGTCCTAGCTGTGTTTTTTCTTCTTCTCCATTAACTTTATCTCGTATGAAGTGCCATTTTCAAGAAGATCATTCCTACTGACATACTGTGCCTGACACCCAGCCCTAACCTAACACCATTGGTAATATCTCAGTAAAGCCACTTATCAGAGGCTAACAAATGTGCTTGAAACTCTTCCTTATGGATTTATTTAATGTTTTGTTAACCAGATAGATTGTCTAGTCACAAAATCCTTTTCGGCCATATCCTAGGCCAAAGGCAGAGGCATGTGTTTGTCTGTCTAGATGTATTTGAAAAAGACTTGATGCACAGTTATGGTCAATCAGAAATGTTCATAAAGTTATATTAGTTTACAGGGGCTCCCTATTGAAATGGCAGAACTTGAAATGCAGAGTGCCGACAAGACAAAAGAAAATCCAAAAGTAAAGGAATAGAACAAATTTACTCTTCTCCTTAAAACCTCTTTTTGCTGGGGGGGGGGTTTGATGCTTATATATACCAACTTTGAGATCTCCATACCTTGGAGAAAAGAGAGTGTATATAAGCCGGTTCTTTCAGCCATTCAGTCTCCGCAATTTCAAATTGTTATTTACAATTGGAGAAAATAGGGCAGTGATAAGAGGACATGAATAATCAGTTGGGAACACCTGAGTAGTTCTTTGCATGTTTTCACACATTGAAAAACTAAACCAGGTTAGTTTAATATAGTTACATCAGTAGTTTCATGGGATTAAAAATTAATAGTGGATGATGTTTTTCATTAGTATTTACTTCAATTATGATTAATTAAAGAAAATGTTTTGGGCTTAAAGCAATGTACCACTCAACATACTGAAAAAGGGAGAAGGCGAAGCAGAGAACAGGGTATGATGGAAAGTCCAGCAGATGAGTGGTAAAACACAAATGTGGTGGTAGACAAAGAAGTGGAGAGGGATGTGAAGTGTATTATTTATGAAATATTGGAGCAGTGAGAAAAGAAGTCGAGAAAAATATGGTTTATTGGGGATGGGCATCAAAACAGGGAGAAAGGGATAAGTTATTAAGGAACATTGTGAGACTTTTCTTTGCCAATGGTCTTTCATTGCACCTAGCTGTGAAAGGAGGCCTTTGCAATGTTGTGTTGTGAAGCTTGAATAATTTTTTGTGGAGGAAGGAGGAGTTGTTAGGGGTCAAAAAGTTGAGTAGAACGGCTTGTAGAGGGTGAAGGCATATAGGAAGGTGGCTTTCTCAGTAACATTCATAAGTCCTCTGACCGGTCATTTTAATGAACTGACTAATGTATTACTCGTTTTCCAGATGAGGGCAGTATTGTGAAAATTCCCAAAGGGTATTGGGGTAAGAAGTATTCAAGGAGGGGGTTAAGCATGCATTTTGCGATGAAATATCTTGATAGTAGAGAGAGAGGTGACTGATGAATTTACAGAAGTTTTTAAGCCTTGTATTGATTTGATAAGGTTGAATATGTTGAGACGAGAGTTGCGAAGTCCCCTTACCAAACTTAGTAAAGCATAGTAACCCTGACGTGTAACTTACATTAAAAAAGCCCTTCCCATAACACTTCTCACTCCTCACATAAATTTCAGCTGAAAATGCGGTATATCCAATAAGGAAATTTTCTTCATTTGTTGTACTGTGTGGTGCTTTGTTTTGTTGTCACTGTAATAAATGGATGATTTTTTTTGTGTTGATCCTGAAACCGTTCAGTCTTTCATAATATATGGAGATTATGGATCTCTACTGAAATGCATAAGTATTGAATCACGGTTGATCAATGCCGGCACCAATTCAAAAGCAAAATGAGCAGGAAAAAAAAAAAGACTGAAAAAGACCCCAGACTGTTTCCTTTTGCAATAATACAACAAAATCCCTACTACCACATTCAGACCAAATTTGTCTTAAACTGCAACAATGTTACTGAAATGTTTTTTCTGTGATAAGGTGCCAAGTTAGAGGCGGAGACTGGAAAAGAGGAAGTATGCATTAATGTAATGTGTAGTATTCTTATATCCCTAACAACATATTTTCTCCACTGTTAAATGTCAACCTCTACTACTCCACTGCTTCAACTCTAAAAACAAACCACACTGGTAGAAAACTAAACAGGAAACTGAGAGGACTAATTATGTCCAACAAGGTCAATTACAAGGTCACAATAGCGTCAGAAGCTAAACTCAACCTCAAGACCTACTATAGATATGTCCAAAACGTCAAAGGCAGCACACATCAGTGTCCTGAACTGGTAGTCAGTGATGCAACCTTCACTGAGCAGAACAACATAGTGAATTTTGCTGACTGATAAATTCAACTTATACCTCACCCATCCACTCCCCTCCCTACCTCCCCCCATGAAATACCTACTAACATAACTCCCCCAACTAGTGCTTGCTAAGGCTAAAAACACAGCCTTGATGGACTCTGACAGTACCTCCTAAATAGTTTGAAACATGACCTATCAGGACCAGTTGAGTCACTTTTCAACTGTAGCCTCAAAACAGGCTTTGCACTACGAGAACGGAGAACTGCAACGGTATCCCACTTCACAAGGGTGGATCATCAACTGACCCTAGAAACTATAGACCTATTAGTCTAACAAGTGTAATATACAAGGTCATGCAATGAATTATGATGGAAAGGATCAACAAAGACATGGGCAACATTCAGACACTGGACCTAACCAAGTTTGGCGTTGTCAAGGGAAGGTCATACCTATTTAACCTGTTGCACTTTAACCTGGTCACCAAGATGCATACAACCTACATGGACCTCACTGAGGTATTTGATACCATACCCCACTCTGGTATGGTTGAGAAACTTGCCAAATTGGCCATACACCCCTGCGTAATTCTTTGGATTGCCAGCTGGCTCACATACAGGACTCAGGAAGTCAGGACTTTGTGATACCATCTCCACTAAGAGACCAGTCACCAGCAGGGTACCTCAGAGCTTCATGCTGGGACTGCTTCTGTTTGACATCTACTTCTCGGAGGTAAAGGCTAATGTCAAGGGACTTTGGCTGACCAAGTTCACAGATGCCTGCAAATTGGAAACTGTCACAGATTCTCCCCATGACACAAACATCTTACAAGAAGGTCTAACACAGACAAATTACTGGTGCCAAAGTTATGTATTAAAACTCGGTACCAAGAAATGCATTATTGTGCATTTTGGGAAAACTGCTACCCAGGATAATTACTCCATTTTTACAAAACCCCTAAGATTTGACCCAGTATTTAGGGATCTCTTAAAATATATAGACAGTAATCTAGCCTTTAACTAGCATGTGACCAGTGTAGTAAGAAAATCATTTTATGTCACCCACCGTATAAGTAAGGGCATGGCATCCAGTTCCAAGGGAGTCTTAGTGCCACTTTATTTGGCCCTTATCAGACACATCATTGAGTATAATGCCCCCTTTGGCATGTACCTAACTAGACATGTGCAATAGTTGGAGCTCCCACAAAGGTTCCTTACCAGGAGAATCCAGTGTATAAGTGCAGTGTCCTATAGAAATTACCTTAAGACCCTATGTCTATACGCTGTCTACTACAGGTTACTGAGAGGCACTCTATGCATAGCATACATGGTATCCTCGGATCCATCTCTGATGGATCTTTTGCACATTCTTAAAACGGACAGCATCAGAACAGCTAGATCCAAAGATTTAAATTTTTCTTGTGACATAGGTAAGACATGTTGGCAAGACAGGTATGTCTCTGAGGATTCTCATGCTCTGGAACAGGCTCCCCATCCTTGTCCATCCATAACCCTATTTAAGCGTGGCCTTGACCAATGAATGGGAAGTTAGAAAATCACCCTGGGTCTGTCCGCCATGTCTCTGATAGACAGAGGCAGACAGTAGTGCCCAAACTAATGTAGCCCCCCACATAACCTCTAGAACCTTCCTAACATACCCCCTCCTAATAAGCACCTGTGGTACATAGGGACACAATTGGGTTGGATTGCATGGCTAAGCTTATAAAGGCCCTGGTGGTTGTTAGCCTAGTATATACCTGTAAACCTATGGTTCCACCTGGGTGGCGGTGCTTTGTCATTGTATAATATTGCACATTATTGTTTATAGTTTTTGCTTAACACCATTACCATTGTCTTGTTTGTATTGTATCATCTTCTCATGAAGCCTTATTTGATATGAATCATTGCCTCAGACTTTACTTGATCGTATCAATATTCTACCAATGCATAGTCCTGTTCTTAGTTGCATTTAGCTGTTAATGTCATGTACACAGCTTTGAGAATCTGCCCATTGTATCATAGGCTGTTTTTTAATTTCCCCAAGTCTTTTGGGTTTCTAATACCATGATAGGAATGGACCACTTTCCTAAGTCAAAGTATGATTAAAGTTCACAAAATTAGTATTGTTTCGGTCTCTGATGTTAGCCAGAAGTGCTCTTTGCAGCACCCGCAATGTGCATGACTCCTGCAATTTGTATGGAGTTACATGTATTGGTACCATATCCAAGTATGATTATAATTTTTTTTTATGAGACCCATTGCTCCTACTACTGCTGGAACTGTTGGGGTATCTTTCTTCCACAGTGCCCTCGTTTCTGCTTGCAAATCCTGGTATGTTATGAATTTGTGTCTCTCTATACGCAATTTCAGTGCTCATTGCTACCTTTGTCTTCTTTTCATGGAATGCTATATTTGGTTTTCACTTGTCTATTTTTTGAACTGTTGGTAGTGGATAATCCCATGTGATATAAGCTGCATCATTTTAAATAATGCTTTGTGGTTCATGTTTCCATTGTTTTTCAGCTACTTCAGTATTATAATGTTTGTGCAAAACCCAGTGCAACAGTCTTGCCACGTATTATGCCTTTCAGTGTACAGTCATCTGCCATTAGTATATCACAACCAGCAACAAGACGCGATTGTTTCCAATTCTGTTTTACAAAACTTACATTTATGTGTTTCTCCCACATGTTCAATGGACTTTGTAAACCAGCGTGTATATAGTCCACTGTCTTGGGCTGCCAATATTAAGCTTTCAACTTTTGGTTAAAATTCATCTCTCCTTAACCATTCCTGCATTTGATCCTGATCAACATGAGGTTGTTCCAAGAATTTTCTATACTCGCAACTATATGTATGCATTTTCCACATTTCTTGCCCTCTCATCTGGTCCTTCACCTTATGTTTTTTTTTTTGGCACATTCAGTTGCTGCCTGATTTTATCTACTTGTCTGATTTTCATTCATTGGCGCCAGTATGATTCTGCTAAACTAAGCAGGAAAGTCATCTTGCTTACTGTCCTCATGTTTCAAAACTTTCACTGTGTTTGGGTCTTGTGAGATCAGCAAATATGTATGCAGTCCCACGAATGACAATCTATACATGTAATCAATTTTGAGGCGGCCCATACTCTTGGTATGCACTGATTTTTAGAAATCATTTGATGAGCATGAAGCTTCCTTCTTGTTTTCCTGTCCTTTTAGCGCCAGTCATTCACTTCAAAACTGTAAGTTAGTACAGGAAGAGCAAATTGGTTTATAGCTTGGGCTTTGTTCCAGGAAAAAAAAAATCATCTGCTTTTACTGTACTTGTGTTTCTTCCTACTTTATTTTGCTTTTGCGTCATCTTAAAAGTACTCAATTGTATTTATTACTGCTTGGTGTAACTCATTCTAAGCCTTTTAGTTTCAACACTTGGGCTTCAGACCAGTTGTTTTACATTAGGAAGGTTTGTGGCCTGCACTGTGGTGGCAGGACAGGTAGCTTTCATCCTTCTAAGTTGGGAACTGCTGATTGAGAGCTCAGTGTCTGTTATTCCTAAAGTGTATTAGTTCTGGTTTATGCACTTGGGCTTCAGGCCAGTTATTTTACATTAAGAAGGTTCGTGGTCTGCAATCTTGTGGGAGGAGAGGCTGGACTCTGCCCTTCTGAGCTGGGAATTTCTGGTTAAAGGTTTATGGTGCCTGCATATTTGAACTGTTTCTTACTGAAATTGGTACACCTTGTTTGCTGTAGCATAGACTAGATCCAGGCCTGCTGAATCTAGCTTTGTTTGTATGCTTGTTATTTCCCTGGAACGCTAATTCCACCTAAAACGCGGCTTCTCATGGCTTCTGTGGATCCCTAGTGATATCTGCATTGCTTACTGTACTTATTTCCTTGTTTCACTTGAAAGAAAGTTACTTGTTGTTTTTGCATTTAAGTTACCTGTAACACATTGCACTTAAGTTACCTGGCACTTGCTCACTAAAGCAATTATATAAGTCAGCACTAAAAATTAAAAGCACTACACCCTCACTCCCCATTGGCCCTTGTTTTCAATTAGAAAGGAATTCCCAATACTATTCTAGCATGTCCAAAGGTCAGTTGTCAATCTCCTCTCCGGTCCACCTGGTGAACCTGGGAATCTTGAGGCAATGTTACAACTGCCTCTCCTCCTCCCAACAAATTCCAACACATGTGAGAGATGCAACCATATAGCCAAACTGGAGGCTAAGCTCTCTCAACTCAGTACTGGCATAACCAGTCAGGAGGAGAAGGAAACCACACTCACTACAATTCCAGTCTGACATAGACCTACCACGACAGCAAACCAAACACATAATCACACAAAAACATACTCGGAGGCTCTAAATAAAGATCTGCCTAAGCAGCAGAGACCTCCAAAGCAGACACCCAAGCAACCGCTACCCCAAAACAAAACACGTGCAACACATATCTCACAAAGACAGTGTGCCGAACAGTCACAGCCCTTAAGGCTAAACAACACACCTGATACACTTGTAATAGGTGACTCTATCGTCAGGCACACTGACATCCCGCTCACCAGGCTGAACAAGGAAAAGATCACGGTGAGCAGCCTGTCGGGCGCTAGGATCCACCACATAACACAAGCACTCAGGTCACTCCAAGGCAAGTACAAATATGACTCAGTCGTTGTCCATGCTGGTGTGAATGACCTGAGACGTACCTCCCTGGACTACATGAAAAGAGACATAGAGGAGCTCTCTGAGCATGTAACCCAGGCCGGTATGACCTTGACCTTGAGTAGCTTCTTACCCTCACCAAGAATGATGCCACAATATGAAGACAAGATGATCAATTTCAACAATTGGCTTAAGTACTGGTGTCATTCAAAGGGGATCCAGTGCCTGTCAGCCTGGGATGATATGCTCGACAAGCCACGATGCTTCGCTAGGGATGGCTTGCACCTGTCACCCCTGGGCTTTCGGATATTGGCAAAGGCTCTTGCTACCCCCATAGTGCCTTTTTTAGTCAAGGCTCAAAAGACAAACCCACCTCCATAGGTATCACAAGGGATAAGAAACTAAGAGTAATGCTACTCAACGCCAGAAGTCTAAACCTCAAGATGCACGCACTTGAAACTCTCCTTAGCATGGAGAACATCGATATCTGTGCAGTAAAAGAAACCTGGTTCAGGGCTCCCGAGAGCACCCCAGCACTACCAGGTTATACCTCATACCATGCTTTTCTGCCCCAAAACTTGACCGAACCACAAAAGGAGGGGGAGTATCGAAATTCATCAAAGATACCCACACCTCCAGGTTGGTGGCAAAGCACAAAGCATCAGAGACTATCCATGTGCAATTAACAGTGGGTAAAACTGCCTTCCAGTTTATAGCCTGCTACAGACCACCCTCCCAAACCCAGGAACCCCACTCGGCCTTCCTGAGAACACTGGAAAATATGAAGGTCTCTCCAAACACCATTATATTGGCCGAATTCAACTACCCAAACATAGACTGGGAGCATTACTCTAGCTCCAACACCCTAGCCCAAAGGTTCCTAGAATTCATAAACTCAAATGCTCTGGAACAACTTGTTACCACTCCCACAAGAGGGGAAAACATACTGGACCTGATCATCACCAACATGGGGACTCTATGCTCCAGACCAGAAGTGTATCCCTCACTGGTAAGATCAGACCATAAACTGATCTCACTGGATAGTCACATCCCGACCCCACCCCCTGCCCAGAAAACCACAGTGAAAAACTTCTCTAAAGCAAATTTCACACTCCTCAAAACCGAGGTGGAATCATTCAAAGTCCCCGGGCCTGTGGAAAATACGGCCCAGACCGCAGAATAACACATTCTATGAATACCTTCAGGAATGCATGGATCATGCAATCCCAAATAAAACCAAGACCCAATCCTCCGAAGGCAGACTTTCTGTCTGGTGGACCCCAGCCATAAACAAACTATACAATAGAAGGAGGAAGCTACTACACGATAGAGCAAAATCCCAAAAAGGGAAGGCATCTGATCAGTATTAGCAAAAAACTAAGGGCACTCATAAAATCGTCTAAGGCCAGCTTCGAGAGAAAAATTGCACAGGACACTAAGGATAATCACAAGGCTTTCTTTAGTTATGTTAGGAACCTGGGTGGGAATTCCCAGATATGCTCAGAATTAGTCCAAAATGACAAAAAATACACCAAACCCACAGACACTGCCAACATCCTAGCTGATAGGTTCAGCGCAAACTCCCCCCCCACCAAAAGGGCAAATATCTATCCCAGCAGAGTGCTGCCCCCCTGACATCTCAGATGCTCAGGTAAGAGCCGCCCTCTCCAAAGCAAAAAACACAGCATCAATGGGACCAGGCGGTGTCCCGGGCAGCGTCCTACATGAACTCCAAGAAGAGCTAAACCCAAACATAAAACTACTGTTCAATCTCAGCCTTACTACAGGATATGTACCCAAAGAGTGGCGTACAGCAACAGTGGTCCCTCTTCACAAAGGTGGTGCCTCAACGGACCCTGGAAACTGTTGCCCCATAAGCCTGACTAGCTTGGTCTGCAAAGCTATGGAAAGGATCATCATGGACCTCATAAATAAAGATATTGGGGACCTACAGACACTGGATCCTACCCAGTTCGGCTTTGTTAAGGGCAGATCCTGCCTCTTAAACCTGGTCGACTTCTTTGAAACAGTCACCAAGGCCATTGTCGAAGGAAGGTGGTCCACACAGCCTACCTGGACCTGCAAAGCCTTGATACAATACCCCACTCGGGCATTATAGATAAGATCACCAGCTTAAATATAAACCCCTATGTCACTAGATGGGTTGCAAACTGGCTCAAGGACAGAACCCACATGGTTAGAATTGCTGGAGCCATGTCAGACTCCAAACCAGTTACAAGTGGCGTCCCACAAGGCTCAGTCCTGGGACCTCTCTTGTTCGGTATATATTTCTCGGAGGTACAGGCCAAGACAGAAGGACTCTGGCTGACCAAGTTCGCAGATGACTGCAAACTGGGCGCCATAATCGACTCTCCGGCCGACACAAGCATCCTCCAAAAGGGCCTCATAGAAACAGACAACTGGTGCCAGAGCCATGGCCTCAAGCTAAGCGTAAAAGTGTATAGTCATCCCCTTTGGTAAAAACAAAGTGCCCACAAATTACTACATAGGTGGTAATCCATTAAGTACAGAAGAAGTAATTAGGGACCTGGGGACCCAAGTTGATAGCAATCTCTCATTTGACAACCACGTGGCCAAAGTGGTTAGAAAAACATTTTATATAGCCCACCTAATCATGAAGGGTTTCACATCTAGATTAGGGGAAGTCATCGTGCCTCTTTACTCATCCCTCATCAGGCCCATAATCGAGTACAATGCCCCTTTTGGGATGTACCTTACCAAACACCTGCAGCAACTGGAAAGACCCCAAAAGTACCTCACCAAGAGGATCAAAGGGCTCAAACAGATGCCATATGCTGCCCGGTTAAAGAAACTCCAGCTCTACTCAGTGGCATACCGCCTGCTCAGAGGCGACTTGTGCCTGACGTATAAAGCCATGTCCAACCCGGAATTAAGGGACATGCTGCACCTCAAAAAATCCAAATCCCATCGAGTTACATGCTCGAGAGACTTGAACCTCAGCACTGAAATAAATAGGACATGCTGGAGGGCCAGATTCATAACCCAGAGGCTCCTTTCACTCTGGAATAAAATCCCAGTCCAGGTTAGGCAGAGTCCCTCATTGACTCTCTTTAAGAGGAATCTTGATGAGTGGATGGGAGATCGTAGGTTTACCCCGGGTATCACTTCTGTGTCACGGTTGGACAGAGGAACAGTATACTAACCTCGAAAAAGGGCATAGCAAAATTAATTTAAAATGGGTGGCGAAAGCCAAACATACTCTGGCTAGGCTTATAAATGCCCTAGGGCAGATAGCCTAGTATGAACCTATATCAACACTGTTTTCAGTATTAATTTAAGTCTTGTAAAATATTCGTTATTACATTTTATTTGCATTTATTCATGTTTTATTGTTGATGCTTTTTTCAGTTCCCAAATTTTTGTACCTCAGTCTTGCTCAAATTCTTTTATATCACATTCTTGTCTCAAACTGGTGTTTTCTTGGTTCTGCAGCTTTCCTGCTTTAAATTTTACTTTTGCACATTTGTCAAGATTAAATGACATTCTTATATCATCTGAAGAATTTTGACCACTTGCAGTTGTGCTTTCAGTTCCTCATCTGATGACATGTACAGTTTTAAGTCATCTACAAAAAGAAGATGAGAAGTCTTTACACTGTTTTTTTCTGGGAGCCAAATTGTAGCCATGACCTAATATGTTAAGTACACAACTTAATGGGTTAAGGGCAAGACAAAATAACAGCAGTGGCAGAGAGTCGCCCTGAAATGTCCCCCTTTGAAATTTTATCCATGGAATAATAATTTGAACTTTATCTTGGCTTAACTGCAGAGTGGTTTGCCACTGTTTTATGGTCACCTTAATATTATCAATCAGTATAGGATATATCTTTTACATTTTTAAGCACTCTTTTATCCATGAATGTGAGATAGTCAGATGCTATTTTATAATCTGTCCATGGCATACTTAGATTCTTCCCCTTTTTAAATTTCACCATTATGATTTGATTTAACGATAAATGATCCTTTGTTCCATATGACTTTCTTTTATTACCCTTTTGTTATATTGCCATGATTGGGTTTTCTTCTAAATGACTATAAACTCTGTCTCCATCAATTCCATTTGATAAATCGTCGGAAGGTAAGTTACTGATCTACAGTTTTTTAGAATAGCTTGCAGGTTTACTCTTAAGTAGGAGTATTATTTTTCCTATTGTTAACCAGGCTGGTGACTGGTCAGGGTGCACATAGTTGTTACTCATGGCAAAATCTTCATGTAAAGATGTTAATACTGCATCTGGGTCTGTGGTTTTCCATTTAGGACCTTTTCTTAACTTTGCATCAGTCTCTCTGGCTGTTATTTCATCCCATTTCATGTCCTGTATATTTGAATTTCTTATTCTTTCTTTTACTACTTCTATCCATTTAGCATTTTTATGTTCCACATGGTCTTCATAAATATTTCTCCAAAATGTATCTGTTCTTTTTTGGTGGTGTTTCAGTTCCTTTTGCCTTGTTTCCCAATTCTCTGTAAAAATTTTTGGGTCATCAGTAAATTACTTATTTTGTAGTTTTCCTTTGTATTTATGTGCATATCTTCTAAGTTTTTCTGCCTGTGCTGATATTTTTAGTTTAGCATTTGTGATAGTGCATGATATATCCTGATCTGTTCTGATACTGCATGTTGCTTTTATCATGTCCATCTTTCTGAGTATATTTTTTTCTAACAGCAACACTTCTTGTCTTAATTGCTTTATAGTTTTCTCTCTTCAGTACTTCCATTATGGCATTTGATTTCTCCCCTTCCTATTCCTAACTACCCTGTGTTTTTCTGGTAAGAATTTCTGTATTATTAATTTAGTTGCACAGTAATAGATCGTATTTAGGTTCATAGGTTCATCGATGTGTACTAGGCTAATAGCCCTGGAGCCTTTACAAGCCTAGCCCATAGGATTACCCTGGCATCGTGCCACCCAACCTTAGTTCCTAGTGCCTCTGTTGAGTAAAGCCACTGGAGTGATCCCTGGGGTGAATTTTCTATTTCCCATCCACTCATCAAGATTTCTCTTGAAGAGGGCCAGCGAGTTGCTCTGCTTGACATGTATGGAGAGCATGGGCAGTCTCTGGGTTATGAACCTGTCTCTCCAGTATGTTCTTTTGATTGTGGTAGTGAGGCTGAGGTCTCCGGAGCGTGTGGTGCGGAGGGATTGAGATTTCTTTAGATGTAGCATTTCTAACAGAGCTGGGTCAGACATGGCTTTGTAAGTCAAGCAGAGATCACCTCCAAGTAGGCGATATGAGACAGAGAATAGTAGTTTTTTTAGTCTGTCCATATAGGCCAAGTGTTTAAGGCCTAGGATCCTCTTTGTGAGATACTTTAGCGGCCTCTCCAGTTGTTGCAGGTGTCTAGTGAGGTACATGCCAAATGGGGCGTTGTACTCAATGATTGGCCTAATGAGGAAAGAGTAGAGGGAGACAATGACCTCTTTCTTCCTGGATGCAAAACCCTTAGTAAAGAGATGTGCCACATAGAAGGACGTTCTGATCACAGTGGCAATGTGGTGATCAAAAGAGAGGTTGCTGTCAACCTGTGTTCCCAGATCTCTTATAATGCCTTCTGTGTTCAGTGGACTACCATCAGTGTGGTAATTCAAGGGAACCAGGTTTTTCCCAAAGGGGATGAAGGCACATTTTTTGGCATTGAGCTTAAGGCCATGGTTCTGACAGTAGTCGTTGGTCTCATTGAGGCCTTTCTGTAGGATGTCAGCATCACTTGGGGAGTTAATAATAGCTCCCAACTTGCAACATCTGCGAACTTTCTCAGCCAGAGTCCCTTCGTGTTGGCCTGGACTTCATAGAAGTAGATACCAAACAGGAGAGGAGCCAGGACCGAACCCTGTGGGACTCCACTCGTGACTGGTCGTCAGTCTGACTTGGAGTCAGCTCCTTTCACACTGTGTGTTCTATCTGTGAGCCAGTTTGCAACCCACCTAGTGATATAGGAGTTGCTGCCTAGCTTAGTAAGTTTTTCTATGATTCCTGAGTGGGGAATGGTATCAAAGGCCTTGGCCAGATCAAGGCAGGCTGTATGAACCACCTTACCTTCATCCACAGCTCCGGTGACTGACTCAAAGAAGTCAACCAAGTTGAGCAGGCATGATCTACCCTTCACAAAACCAAACTGTGTTGGATCCAGAGTTTGGAGATTCCCTATATCCTTGTTTGTTATGATGATGCGTTCCATAGCTTTACATATCCGACTCTTCAGGCTAATGGGACAATAGTTCCCGGGGTCTGTAGTTGCTCCTCCTTTGTGGAGCCGGATGACTGTAGCAGTGCGCCATTCAGTGGGGACAAAGCCTGAGGTGAGGCTGTGATTGAACAGGTGAGGTGCCAGTTCACTCTGTAGTTCATGTAGAACACAGCCAGGGATACTGTCAGGTCCCATAGAATTCTTGGCCTTGGACAGTGCTGTTTTAACCTGTGCAGCACTAATACTGGGTGCCTGGCAATCCACAGGTATTATGATTGGTCCTTTGGGGTGGTCAAGTTAGCAATATCTGTTGGCTCGCTATAGGATATACCATTGTGTAGTAGCTCAGAGCAAATCTGGGTATTGCCATGGAGATTCTTCACATAACTATAGAAGGCCTTGTGGTTGTCTTTACTATCTGCTGCAATTCTGTTTTCATAGCTAGCTTTAGAGGATTTGATGAGGAATCTCAACCTTTTGCTGAGGCTGATAAGGGAGTCTTTCCAGTCTTGAGACTTCACCTTATTCCGCATCAGTTTCCTCCTTCTGTTGTAGAGTTTGTTTATGGCAGGGGACCACCAGATTGGGTTCCTTTTTTTTGAGGAGAGCGTCTTAGTTCTGTTGGGTATGACGAGATCCATGCATTTGTGTACGTGTTTGTACAGTGCATTGGTGTAAGATATGGCAGTCATGCAACTATTCTCCATTTGCATGGGTGCCGTGAAGTTAGCCACCTGTTTTTAGGAGCCCAAAGTTAACTTTGGAGAAGTTTTTCATGGTGGTTATCTTTGTTGGGGGGGGGTGGATTTCCAAGGTGATTAGCTTGTGATCGGATTTAACCAGGGAGGAGTTTACTATTGGTGTGGAGCAACGGTCACCCTTGTTAGTAATGACCAGGTCAAGGATGTTACTACCTCTAGTGGGGTTAAGAACGAGTTGGTCAAGGGCATTGGAATTAATGAATTCCAGAAAGCTTTGGGCAAGTGTATTGGTACATGAGTCATTTTCCCAGTTAATGGAGGGGTAGTTGAAGTCTCCCAGTATGAGAGTGTTAGGTTAGGCCCTAATATTCTCCAGGGTGCTTAGGAGTGTGGAGTGTGAATCTTTGGACATGGCTGGGGACCTATAGCAGGCTACGACCTGAATCGCTGTCTTACCCAATGTTAGTTGAACCCGAAGTATGTCAGATGCATTATGTTGGGCTACCAGTGTGGAGGTGTGTGCATCCTTTATGAGTATGGAGACACCACCGCCTTTGGAGCTTTGGTCCAAGTTCTGGGGCCGAAAGGTGTGGAATGAGTTGTAGCCTGGTAGTGCAGGAGTGCTTTCTGCTACCTTGAACCAGGTCTCTGTTACAGTACAAATGTCAATTTTCTCCATTTTAAGGAGTATTTCGAGGGAGTGCATTTTGAGATTTAGACTTCTAGCATTGAGCAGCATGATTCTCAAATTGCATTTGTTTGTAGCTGTTACGGTGGTAATTTGGTCTTTGAATTTCTGTGGACAGTCCTTATTACTGCGTTCATTTGTTTTATCAGAATTCTAACTTGTGGGGTTTTATTGACTTTCTGTACTCTGTTTCTTTCATTGATGTTAATGTATCTGTCCATTTTTATTAAATTAAGCATCTCTTCTCCAAGATAATTTTTTCTGACCTGAGGGCATAATCTTTGTTCTCCATTTCATGCAGGCATGCTATAGAAAGTTCCAGAGCATCTTCCTGTGCCACATTCTCTTCAGTTTCATCCTGTCATCCATTGCTCTTTCATATGGAAGCTCACTGGCCTATCACACCACAACATTGACTGCATCAGAGTTGCCACAGTTTCCTGTTCTTTCTCTTACTGGGACACTCCAGCTGAACGTTTGTACTGATTTCTTATGAAAGGCTCCAAAGTGTCTTCATATGGCAACTGATAAGTTGTTTCCCGCTCCACTGGTTTCTCCTTAATTTTGGGATCCATTGCTCTATCCTGCTGTGATTTTATCCGAGTTAGTCTTTTTACACTAAATCCTTCACTTTGCAGTTAATTTATAACCTCAGATCTGAAGTAGAGACTTCATTTGTCTGCAACTTTTGGGATACGGATCCGATCTCAGATCCGAGCCAGCAACTTCTATCACAGCATAGATCCGAGTTCCTAGCTCCTCCCCTTACCCATAATCCCCTGCCTACCCTCAGATCTAGTTTGCCGCTCTTCAAGCAACAGCTAGATTCCAGAGCTCTTGGCGATTTTGTGAGAAAAAAGTTTTCTTTCTTCTTTTCTGATTGAGTGATTGTGTGTGCGTGTTAGGTTTACCCTTAATGCTAAAACTTATTATTTTTAGCTTACTCAACTTAAATTTTAATTTAAATTTTTCCTCCCTCCCCGCTGGTCGTAGCGTGTGTGTCTTGAGTGTAGGGGCCTAGTGAGTGTGCTTTAGTTTAGTTATGTCGGAGGCCCCTAAAGCCATTTTTTCGAAATGCACCGAGTGTGGTCACAAGCTTTCACCGGCTGATGGCCACACTCGGTGCATTAGGTGCCTTGGGGTGGAACACCTCTCTTCGGGTTGCACAATTTGCACGGCGTTCAACCCCAGGGCACTTAAGGATCGGAGGTCGAAGGTGGTTCTGGCGGGCCTTTTACCCCCAGACTCTGCTTCGGCCTCGGTCTCGTGACCGCTACCCCGGTGGCGGTCACTCCTGCCTCCCTTCCTCCGACTGGGACTCAACCTCCCGCTTGGCTCCGAGGATAGGGAGTCCAGGAAAGAAGCAGAGGAGAAGCACCTTAAGCGGCGGGCCGAGGACTCTTCATTGGCCCCGCCCGCCAAGAGGGCTTCTCCGTCCAGGTCTTCTCGGTCTCCTCCTCCTCGGATCCGATCCCCTTGTTTCTCCCCGGGACCGGAGGAGGAGGTGACCCGTTCACCGTCGAGGTCATCGAGGCGGCACTCCAGGTCTGCCTCGGTGGCCTCTTCGAGGTCCACCTTTAGCATGTCAGATGCGGACATGGACCGGATGATGAGGAGATTCATCCAGGCCCAGATGCAGATGGGAGTGCTCTTGCCCCCCCGCCCTCTGGGGAGGAGCTCGACCCCTTTTTTCGCCCCTATTGCTCCTTCTCCGACCCGCATTCCTGGGTCAGAGCGCTTGGAGCCGAGCCACGTTGGATCCGGGGGTGGGTCGGAGCCGACTGTGCTAGGCACGTCGGCTCCGACGGCTCCCTCGAGTTTGTCGGATCCGACCTCTCGGAGCCGTGGGCCGAGCTTCAGATCTGAGGGATTCGGTGTGCTTTCGGCTCCGTCCCGGTCAGAGCACACTGGTCCCTCGGATCCAACGTTCTCGGCGCCGGGTCCGATCCCCGCTTCAGATCCAAGTGGGACTCGGGTCTCAGATCCGTCAGAGAGTGGCTCCCCCTCGGCTTTCACTGCAGTGGAGAGGGCACTGTCGAGTGCTTCCAGGCCTCCGGTCCTAGCTTCGGCTCCCTCCCGCACTCCTTCTCATCTGGTCCTGGCTCCCCTCATCCGGACCTTGGGGCAGCCTGCCTCAGCGCCTCTAGGAGTTCCATTGGAACAAGATACAGTCCGTGAGGACTCCTCGGACAGCCCCCTCGAGGAGGTTCCTCACAAGGCAAAGTGCAAGAGGAGGCACATAGACTCCCCTGAGAGTCTCACCGAAGATACGGACTTAGATGAATGGGAAGGCTCCCCTAGGTCACCCCCCGAGGATGTCTCCTTCGGAGACATCATGGAAATGCTCAAAATCAGGGGTGGGTGGTCTGCCCCCAATGCTTCCTCTGATGAGTCTGTATTCCTTGAGGCGTTTGAGGCAGGACCATCTACCTCTTGGGTGTCCCCTCCACCCGACCCCTTGGTGGATCTCATATCCACTAGGGCTTGGAAGGAACCGGACACCATAGAGCCAATCCCCAAGTGCCCGGACAAAATTTTGAGCCCCCCCTGCAGAGAGATCACACTGGAGCAGAGGTCCCCCTGTGGATGCCATGTTGGTGGCTGCAGCCACCAAGAAAGAGTTGGCTCAGGAGAGCCCCACGGTTCATCCTCCAAGCAAGGAGTCTCGCGCGATGGACCGTCTTGGGAAGTGGGCCTTCAGTTCAGTGACCTTCTCTATGAGGGCCTTGAACTACATGGCACACATTATTCTGATGCAGCGGGATCTAATTAAGGAATACGCTGCTTCCCCACCAGGGTCCATGTCGGAGGGAGACAAGGATCTGTACTCCTCCCGAATGGCCACCCTCCGCTCTATTTCTAACACCTCTATGCGGCTGTTGTCTCATACTATGGAGGGAGCCGCTAGAGCAGGCGGAGTCGGGCTTGTCATGAGGAGACAGGCATGGCTCCGTCACTGTGACTTCTCGGAACCCTTTAAGGCATCATTCGCGAATGCCCCTTTTGATGGTTCCGCACTGTTCGGCAAAACCATTCGCGACACTCTTGTCCAAAGCGAGAAAGATGGGAAGACTTTGTCTGCCATCGGAGTCCGCTTCTCTGAGCCCCAGAGGTCTTTTTCCAAGAACCAAAAGGGTCAGAAGAAGATGTGGTTCCGAAAATCGCATCAATCCCAGTCTGCTCAGGACAACCAGTCCTCTCGTGGCAGAGGAGGACAGGGAGGACGCCGCCCCAGAGGCAGAGGGGGTCCCTGGAATTTTGGGTCCAGAGAACCGTTCTCTGAGAGGCCCACGCAGAACCCCTGAGGGGTTACCCAGCTGCTCCACTCTGGAGGCAGTCGGGGGGCATTTTTCGAGGCACCTAGCAATGTGGGAGTCCATAACAATGGATCGCTGGGTGCTTCGTATTGTATCCAGAGGTTACCAAATCCCTTTATCGTAACCCCCAGAATCAGAAGCCTCCCCGACGTACCACCCAGTCAGAGGGAGGTGGCTGCTGCAGAAATTCAGCAGCTTCTGCAAAAAAGAGCCATCCAGTCTGTCCCCCCAGATCAAATCGGATCAGGGTTTTACTCCAGGTTCTTTCTGGTGCCAAAAAAGATGGGGGACTTGAGGTCCATCCTCGACCTCTCTCTCCTAAACCTGGCGGTACCCAAAGAAAAGTTCCGAATGGTCACGTTGCAATCCGTCCTCCCCTTATTGCGGGAGGACGACTGGATGTGCTCCATAGACCTCAAGGATGCATACTATCACATTCTAGTGGACAGGCGTTCCAGGAGGTTTCTCCGCTTCCGGCTGGGAGCCAGTCACTTTCAATTCAGGGCCCTCCCCTTCGGCCTCACCTCAGCCCTCAGGGTGTTCACAAAAGTCCTAGCGATAATAGCGGCCCACCTGAGACTCCAGGGAATTCAGGTCTTTCCATACCTGGACGACTGGCTCCTTACGGCCCCAACAAGGCATTTACTTTGTTCATGCAGGGATTATTTCCTCAGTTCGGCTCCACTATTAGGATTAACCATCAACATGACCAAATCCTCTCTGATCCCTATACAGGTGTTGGATTTTATAGGGGCGAGACTGGATTCCAGACAGATGCTTGCGTTCTTGACTCCAGATTGGCTTCGGAACCTGATGTTGCACGTGCAGGCCATCCTTCAACTGCAAACTCCTTCGGCGGAATTGGTCCTGATGGTTTTAGGATCTATGGCGGCTGCAATCCCTCTGCTGACATTGGCCCGGTTGAACATGAGGGTCTTGCAGTGGACCCTCCAGGTACAATGGTCCCTGTCTTGCAACCCCCTGTCTCATCCCATTTCCTTAAGCAAGGTTTGCAGAAGGTCGCTCGTGTGGTGGCTCCAGTCTCCCAATCTCCACACGGGACGTCCCTTTTCACTACCACCGCCAGTCGACACAGTGACCATGGACGCTTCTCGCCTGGGGTGGGGGGGGGGCATTTTTCAGGCAGGACAGTCCAAGGCACGTGGAACTACGTAGAGACCTCTTTGCATATCAATGTCCTAGAGATGAGGGCGGTGCTTTTGACGTTGCAGGCACTACACAACTCTCTTCCGGTAGGGACGATTGCAGTACAGACAGACAACATGTCAGTCGTCTGGTACATCAACAAACAGGGGGGAACCAGGTCTTACCCCCTTTGCCGCGAGGCCATGAGAGTGTGGGAATGGGCGAGTTCCACCAACCGCTTTCTCATAGGAAAGCACATTCCGGGACGGTCCAACATTCTAGCGGACAGGCTCAGTCATACTATCCTGACTCCTTACGAATGGTCTCTCAACCCTCGAGTTGCAGAGCAAGTATTTGCCCGATGGGGGCAACCTTGTTGCAATCTTTTTGCCTCTCCTTCAAACACCAAATGTAACGATTACTTCACTCTGATCCCCCCTCCAGGGGAGTCCCCGAGAGACTCTCTAGTTCATGCTTGGCCTCCCCGTCTGCTTTATGCTTACCCTCCTCTTCCCCTGATGTTGAAATTATTGCAGAAAGCCAGGCAGTTGGGGAGCAAGATGATCCTCATTGCCCCATTCTGACCTCGTCAGATGTGGTTCCCTTAACTATGGTCTCACCTAGTGTATCCACCATGGATTCTGGATCCCCTCCTGGATCTCATTTCTCACCCTCTCAATCTTCCGACTCCGAACCTGGTCAACCTCAGGCTGACGGCTTGGTTGCTCCAGTTCCACTCCTCATAAGGACTCCCGGGATCTCATCATCTGTCAAAGCCATTCTTGTAGCAGCTCACAAGCCTTCCACCAGGAGGGTTTATCGGAGTAAGTGGAAACGCTTCACCATTTGGGCAGAACACCGTCGTTTAGACCCTTTTACAGCCCCGATAGCGTCGGTTCTAGATTTTCTAACCTCTCTCTTTCACCAGGGGGCTAGTTCTTCCACAGTCAAGGTACAACTTGCAGCAATCTCATACTATCACGTGGGGCAAGAGTCTGACCCTCTTATCACTTCCAAACTGTGTAAGACCTTCCTCAAGGGTACCTTCCTCCTTAGGCCTCCAGTCAGAGAGGTGGTACCTCCATGGGATTTATCCCTAGTCTTACAGGCCTTGACTGGTCCCCCTTTTGAACCGGCGGCCACGGTTGATCTCAAATTTCTCTCTTGGAAGACAGCCTTTTTGGTGGCCATAACTTCAGCCAAAAGAGTATTGGAATTGCAAGCTCTTTGTGTCAAACCACCATATTTGGTCTTTCACCCGGATAGGGTTTACCTCAGGATCAATCCGTCCTTCCTACCTAAAGTATCTTCAGAAGCGAACATCAATCAATCTATCAATCTTCCAGTGTTTTTCCCCAGCTTTCAAAACAAATGAGAGTACAAGCTGCATTCCTTAGACGTACACAGACAACTACGTTTTTATATTCATAGAACTGCTGATCATAGGCAATCCGATCAGTTGTTTATCTCCTTTGCCAAAAGTAATTTCGGAAAGCCAGTTTCTAAAGTTTCTCTCTCTCTATGGATCTCTAGTTGTATTCTCTTAGCATATCAGAGCTCGGGAAGGCCTGCACCTCAAGGAGTCCATGCTCATTCTACTAGGGCCGTTGCCACATCTGCGGCCTTTCAAGCTAGGGTTCCACTGGATGACATTTGTTCCGCAGCCACTTGGGTTTCATCTCACACCTTTATCAGCCACTATAAAATAGATGTTGTCTCCCGAGGTAGGGCGTCCTTTGGCTCTGTGGTGCTCCGGAATATCCTTCCATGAAGGCCACCCAAGATTTAGGTAGCTGGGGACTCTGTCCCAAAGGTTGCTGACAAATGAAGTCCCTACTTCAGATTAAGAAGTTATGTACTCACCATAACGTTCCATCTGAGTAGGTATCTTCATTTGTTTGCAACCATCCCCCCCTCCTTCCCCCTGACCAAAATGATCATTCTTGTGGTTATTAGCATCTGTTCCCTTTGGGACACTTTTATCCGCTGTGCTATGGGGCAAACTTGATCTGAGGTCAGTCAGGGTAGGCAGGGGATTATGGGTAAGGGGAGGAGCTAGGAGTTCGGATCTATGCTGTGATAGAAGTTGCCGGCTCGGATCCGAGATCGGATCCGTATCCCAAAGGTTGCAGACAAATGAAGATACCTACTCAGATGAAACGTTATGGTGAGTACATAGCTTCTTATTTCTATTTCTTTAACTTTTTCATTATTAATCCTCTATGTTGCTTTTACTCTTTGCTTTCTTATTTTTTATATTGTAAACTTTTCCATGTCTGGATGCCTTTGCTTGTATTTCTGTTCAAATATCTTTAGTGTTGCTCTTTTTGTATTGATTAGTTTTGCTTTCTACTTTGCATAAATATTGCACCATATTAAATCTATTTTTCTTTCCCTTGTCCATATTTCTTCAGATTGCAACTGCTCCTCCTGTTTGTCCTTACTTTGAGTTGTTTCATCATGCACTAATCCTTCACTTTGCAAGTATTCGTAGAATAGGTTCCTAGATTCATATAACTTAATTTCTATTTTGTTTATCTTCTACTGTAGTGATCTTCTGTTCTGCTTTCCCTCTTTGTGATCTTATTTTTTTATTGTGAATTTTTCCATATCTGGATGCCTTGACCTGTGCTTCTCTTCATATACCTTTGGGGCTGCCTTTTTTGTGTTGATTAATTTAGCTTTCTCATTTGCATAAATATTGCACCATATGGGATCTCTACTTTCTCACGTCAATATTTCTTTTTTATACCTTATAAAAATCTCTAGATTTTGTTCTTTTTATTTTTGCACTTCCTCAGATGTTTCTTTTTCCATACAGCCCAAGGTTTCTTGGTCTATATGTTTTTTCATAAATCTCTTGTATTAATGAATGCAATTTTTTTTATTTGAAGCTTCTGAAAGTTTTTCTTGTGGAAGTAGTTTTCTTTCCTCTAATTTTTCTCTTAATCTTTTTGTATATCTTCTGTCTGCAAATTCTGGATTTCTTGCATAATAGCAACAACACATAATATTCTTTCTTATCCTCAGTAGTCCACTCTATCGTCTTTATGGCTCTTTGTTTGGCCTATCAGTTTTTGTGGACTGCTGCTTCCTTCTACAGCGGGGGAGGGGGGCATCCTTCCCCTGGGCCTGGCCTACCCAATTGTAGGAATGTTCCTGTGTGTTGAAGATTCTACAGTGTCATTTTTTCCAGTCCTGGCACTAGTGCGGTCGTCAGGATTGAGCACTTTTTTTTATCCTGGGTCTTGTGCACCCAGCTGTTTGTTTTTATTTTTTAACCTACTTCTGTCCTGTTGTATATGCTATATAAAATACAGTCTGTATATCAGGGTTTGCTTGGTGAGATTTTGTGAAAAAAACAGGGTCTACCTCAGGAAGGTACTCACCTAGACTTGAGCATGAATTCATTTCCAGCAGTACTACTCTCCTTTGCTTGCTGACTTATCTCTCCATTTAGACTATAACTAAGAATCTACCAACATCATAGACCCTGCTCTGGGAATCTGCACATTGCATCATAAACCCTGCTCTGTGAATCTGCCCATTGTATCATAGACCATGATTTGTCCTGCTAGAAGTACGCTGCAGATTTGTTCATTGTATAAAAAACACCACTTTAATTTTTACATGTACAGCACAAGTAAAACCAGCTGCAAAACACAAACTCAAAAGAGAAAACTTGCAGAGAAAACCAGTTTAATAAAAAGCAAAGCTTTCGGGCGTAACCCTTCGTCAATACTAATACATTCAAACACTAAACTCTAATAGCTTAAATACAGGTCTAAAATCACATGACCAGCAGCCAAATGAAATCATGTGACAAAAAGCAAATTATAAATTAAAGGCATATACATATAAATATATTAAAAGATGTGTAGATACACAGTATAAAATATTTACTTTACATTATTACGTAGCTTAACTAACACAGGTTTTAAACTGACAGTGCTATTTAAACCAGGATGAGTGTCAACAGCTAATCTCAATATCCATTCAAATTCTTTGAGCTCAAGGCGGTTGTTGACATCACCACCTCTTTCATTTGGACATAGAGCATCAATCACTCTAAACTTAAATGTATGTGTTTCACCACAAGTTTTAATATGTTTACATAGTGCATTATTGTCACAATTTCTCCTAATTTCAGAATTATGGTCTATAACACGTTCCTTAAACTTACGTATTGTTTTTCCCACGTAAAATGAACTGCATGAGATGCAGGTAGCCAAATAAACCACAAAGGTGGTGTTACAAGTAGCTGTAATTTTAAAATTAAATACTTGTCCATTGGCAGGATGAGTGAAAGTATCACTACCATTCCCTAAGATGTAAGCACAGGCAACACAGTTAAAGCATGGAAAAGTACCAGTTTTAGCAGCCAATTGTGTATAACTGGGTCTATAAAAATCTTTATAACAGAGTAAACTTTTAATCGTCCTCATATTTTTATATGTAAAATGTGGCTTGGTGCCCAATATAGTTTTTAGTTCATCCAATGCCATCAGAATGGGCCAGTTCCTGTTAATAATTTGTCTAATTGAACTTGACCTACCATTAAAAGTTGTGACGTACCTTATTTCATGTTGAGTAATGGTGTTATTACACTGACTGTCTGTGAGGCTTGACCTATCTTCCAAATAGTCAATATATATTTTAACTGCTTCTATTGTCTTATTGTGTGCCTCCTTGTTACTTACATGGGTCATGACTGAAAAGGGTCATTGTACCAACCTACCTACCCATTTATAAAATAGTAAATAAATAAATAAACAAATGCTTTTTGAGTTCTGGTGGTCCAGTGCACTTTAGGTTCAAATCCTCAAGGAAAATAGTTTGTGCAGATCTTCAGTGAATCTTTCATGGAGAAGTAGTTGGTGAGGAGTCTGGAGGTGGAATGTAAGCTGAGTGGATATATAGATTTGTGCCATGGCTTATGTTAAGCTTTATTACCACCTATTTAATGTCACTATTAATTTTAGTAGAGTAGATGGGGATTAGAATTGTGTGAAGATTTTTTGCAAAGAAGGCACCACAGTCAAATGTGGAAGACTTTCCATCTTGTCAGTAGTTACTGCACTGCTAATTAATGAATGGAGGAAGATGGGCTTTCATGTTTTAGTGTTCTTTCTTGATCTTGAGGATTTGTGCACTATTTATTACAGATGTTCATAACGTTGAAATGTGTTGTGCTTTCAGATTGTGATGAGAATGTGTGTGTGTGTGTGTGTGTGTGTGTGTGTGTGTGTGTGTGTGTGTGTGTGTGTGTGTGTGTGTGTGTGTGTGTGTGTGTGTGTGTGTGTCTGTGTGTGTGTGTGTGTGTGTGTGTGTGTCTGTGTGTGTGTGTGTATGTGTGAAAGAGAGAGGACCTGGGTTGGGTTCAGTGTTTCCTGAACATGTCTTCAACTATATGAAGAGAAGATTTGTTGAATAGTGAGGGAGTGTTTTTAAGGTTGTTTGTAGGACATTATGTAGGGTGCAAAAATATGTCAAAATCTGGGGAGAGTAGTGAGTTGTAAAGGCTGTAGAGAGTGTAGAATCTTAGAGGAGAGGAAGATGTACTAAGGGTGGAGGGAGAAGAGGGGAAGACAGAGTTGCTGAAAAAGTTGAGGAATTTCTGTATGGTAAAATGACATAGTTGTATGAAGGAGGTGCATTAGAGAAAGTAAAAGTTTAAAGGCTGAAGCTTGGAAAAGACTGTGTTGAGTAGGAGGAGGAGAGAAGTGTGATATTGCTGGAGAGAATGAAGAGGAGATCATTTGGGAACTTGTTTGGACAGTGACCTAACTTTTGACCAACATGTGTCTATTGTTATAAGAAACTCCTTTTGTATTGCATTGCTTATAAACAAAGGGATTGTGTGTAGTTCTAGGGATGTCATTATCCCCCTTTACTCAGCCATCATTAGGCCAATCATTGAATATAATGTCTCCTTTGTCATATATTGATCCAGATACATGCAACGACTGGAACCCCCACAGAGATGCTTTACTAAAAGGATACAAGGCCTAAACAGCATGTCCTACATGGACTAACTCAAGGCCCTGCCATTATACTCAGAATCCTGTCATTATACTCAGAATCCTGCAGACTGCTAAGAGGTGACCTGTGTCTTGCATACAAGGCATTCTCTGACCCATTAGTGATGGTTTACTGCACATCACCACATCAGATGACATCAGAAATACTCTATCTAGGGATCTAAACCTCTTCTGCAACATCAGCAGAATGGTTTGGAGAGGCAGGTATGTTTCATAGAGGATATTACTGCTATGGAACAGACTCCCCATCCACATAAAGCAAAGTTCATCCCTGCCCATTTTCAAGTACAACTTAGATCTATGGATGGGAAACTGAGTGCCAAGAAGCCAAAAAAAAAAATGAAAAACTGAAAACACAGAGAAGAGCGAATCTCAAAAATCACTCTTCTCCTTAAAACTTTTTTTTGCAGGGGAACAAGCCCCCCCCCCAACACCACACCCCTTTGCACTCGAGACACCAGCTACTGAAGTGGCGGTGCAGTGCTTATGTAGTTGGCTCGTAGCTATCCACACTTCTACCAGTCTGGGTTCTAATCCCACTTCTGCATGTATAACATTGGGCGACGCAGTGGTGCAGCAGTTTGTGTTGTCGCCTCACAGCAAGAGGTTCCATGGTTCGATTCTCATCTAAGATGCCTTCTGTGCAGAGTCTGCATGTCCTCCCTGCATTCACATAGATTTCTTTCAGGTTCTCCAGTTTCATCCCACATTCCATGTGTCTGGATCATTTCTTCCCAGGCCTCTGCTGAAAATGGCTCTATCCCAGTCGGGCTTTCAAGGTAAACAAATGTTAAAAAAGTAAAGTAAAATAAACTCCGAGATCGTCATATCTCGGAGAAAAGCCAGAAATGTAATCTTAAACTTAGTATATGTAAATTCAGTCTCTGCATTTCGGGACTCTGTCTGTTAGTGGTTATGATTTTTTTTGTTTTTTTAATATACAGTCCCTTTCCCTCACTTATAGTTTCCCTTGCTATTAATTATTTCAAAACCTTTTTTTAGCAAAAAAGCCAAACACCGTGTTATCCAATGGCTGCCATCGCCCAGTCATCCTCCATCTTTTCTTACCCTCATTTACATGTCCCTCACAGTTGGCTCATCTAACGCTCACACAACATAGGCTGGTCCTCTGGCACCCGGCTCCAGTCTTCTCGTTTAATTTTCTTGCCATTCATTGGTTAGACCCTTGTCCCCTCTGACCTGTCAGAAAAAACTCCTTTTTTTGTTGTGCCAATATGGATTACAATGGAAGTTTGTTAACCCCTGCATAAATAAGAGAATGATTGGTTTAATAAATGCTACTATTTGGAAATAAAAAAAGACTGCATTTCTCTAAGCAAAAATATATAGAGAGATATAAAGTCTAGAGGCTGCGTACTCTGTTACTACTTTTAAGTTGTGCACAGCAGGAAAATGAAAGCTGAGAAAGGTGTTGGTATTTGTCATGTTCCATCTAATACTATCAAAGTAGATTCCTAGTAATGCAAGTGGAGCTGATGCTTCCTATATTCCACCTACAGGTACCACAAGATGTAGGAAGTTGAGAAGAGAGAGAGGGGAATTTAAGAATTAATTAACCATCATTCTCCGGTGATTTCTTACAAGGTATGTGAGTGGGAGTGCCACCCGAAGGTACCAGCATTTGCGTATTGGCAGAACAGCGAAGGAGGAGGAGAGATGGATAATTTTTATATGCCATGTAAAAATGCTAGTTATGGAGTGAAGGTTAAATTTGTTAGTCATGTCTTAAAGGTTAACTTATTTATGGGAGTAAAGATGTGAAAGAATGAGATGATTCATGATTCCATTATACCACCCAAGAAGTGTTAGTAAATGCAGCATTTTAGGTGCCAGTGAAGCATTCCTAAAGATAAATTGCCCAAGAGTATTAGTTTATTAGTCTGGTGAGGGTGGGGTAATGCTATTGAGACTGAAGGATAGAAGAAAATAAAATGTTACAGAATGAAAAAAGATTTTAGCAGTAGGTAAATGACTGGAGAATATGAGAGGTAACTGGAAACATTTGTTTAAGAAAAATATTTCCTAGGGAAATTAGTTATATATTTAGGGAGTGTATAAGAGAAAATGGAGTTAATGTTTTTAAGGTTGGCATGAAACATAATAGAGACTTTTATGGAATGTAAACTAGAAAGTACAGGGTACTGTACTGCTGACAGCTAGTTACAACATAAGCTTGTAAATGTGTGGAAGGGTGGTTAAAAAGGAGTTCAGTGCAGTGAAGACTTAAGAGAGGATGCTGTACTTTTTCTAAATTTGACAGTAAAAACGTCAGTGTTGTACTGCTGACTTTACTAGTAATTATGTATTCAAAATAGTTGTAGTGTTATGATTGGGTAAATAGTGTCACGTACTGTTAGCATGAGTAATGCATAAAAGTAAGTGATGGTGGGAAGGATAGGATGGGGACAGGGTGGTAATTGAATGCAGATCCCAGACTAGATTTAATTACTTTTTTTTTTTTGTCCTTTTGCAAGGTTAACTCAAAAAAGCTCTGTGTATGCATGGATTATTAATTACATCCAATGCAAAATGTGTAGCACAGTAAAAAAATAAATATTTATGTATAGAATATAAACTAACCCATTCTTGTCACTATGGAAGAACAAGTACTAAAAATTGCAAAGGGCTTTGTGGAAATATGGAGCTCAAGCAGTTAAATGGCATTCAAGTAACGCAACTGCAAGTGGGGAGTTAGGTTATGTGACAGTAAACTCTTATAGCAGGATACTGATATGTACAAAGTACATTAATATTACAAGACTGCATTTATTCAGTAGCAACTGTACAGGAGTGCACATAAAAGTTATAAAGTTTTTGTTGTGTGTTCCTTTGGTAAAAGGAAACGACACTGAGAATGAAAATTTTAAATTTTCTGTGAGTTCAGTCCTTACTGGAGAAGTTTTTTTTCATTATCTGTTTAGGTTCAGCTTTACAGTACTACATAAAATTACAAAATACAATGGAATCTGTTCGAAGAGACCAAGCAAGGGACTTGTAATGGAAGTATTTATAGTGGAAGCAAAGATACGGAGAACAGCAAGACTCTGGACCAAATTCCAAAACAGTTGCTGTCAGTGTAAGTCTCCCCTGATTACAAAAGACTTGCTGTCTGTGTAACTGACTTACTGTGGTATAAGGCCTATTTATAAATAGACTTGTACAAGGGGGACAGATTCCAAAACACCTGTTGTCAGACTGCTCTCAGTATAAGTGGTCATATACACTGAAAGCGAGTTGTTTGGAATTGGGCCCACTATTTAAACACAGTGCGGGTAGACGTTTGGCATCCCAAGGAGACATAATAGAATTTTTCCTCCGGTATATAGCAAATGCTTGAGTTGTGATGGGAAAAAGAAAGAGGGAGAGAATTGGGAACTTTTTTGGGGGGTGAGTGTAGCGAGTTAACAGATTTTAAAACATCCATACATTGTCATTAATATTGAAGGAGCAAATACCTGTAATTAAGAAAATGATTTTTTCTGATCTAGGATACAGGATCTGAATTCCGTAGACATAATAAGACCTTACAAAGACTTATTCTGTTGCCTGCCAAAAAAAAATATACTAGAAGATGTAAATCAAACTCTAAAGCAACTGTATTTGTAGTATTGGATATTGTAAAAAAGATACAATAACTATAAGTGCAATCTTTAGAAAAGGGAAGAGGCAAATTACATAGAAATAATTAGAATATGTGAGAACAATACATACAGAATAATGTTTAAGAGGAGGAGGAATGAGGTTTAAGGGAAGATAGGAATTGAGCAATTTATGTAATGTTGGATTTAGTGAATGACCATTGTTATAAAGGAGGAAAACATATGCAGTGTATGTAAATGAAAAAAAGTGTTTATATGGTTTGTTTGCTCTTCATTTAATGTATTTGGTACCTATGTCTTAAGTAGTACTTCAATAAAGGTGTTTAAAAAAGGCAGCTTATGCATAATTGATATTGCATAGAAGTCAACCAAGTACAGGTAGCAAACATTTAGCAGTGAAACACAGGCATGGTAAAAAAGTATTAAAACAACAATAGTACCAGATCAGGAGAAACTGCAGCACAATTTACCAAAATAAGATAAAGGCATAAAAAAGCATGGTTAATGCTGTCTTTTCAACAAAAAACATTTATAATTATTGTATTCCACACTTTGTCAAAGTAAAACCGTGTTGAAACAAGACTTTTGTGCTCAGTATAGGAACACTATAGATGAAATAACTAAGAGGAAACGGTATAGTTGCATACATAGAACATGCATAGTAATGCATTCTCCTTAAGTACAGGAATATAAAATGGTCCCTGCAGCAACAAAAAAAAAAAAAAAAAATCTTCACCCATCTGCCATCCACCAAGCATAACAGCCAACTAGCAGAACAGCTGCAGATCTGGGATGAAGGAAAAAGATTATCCATCGAAGAAATGTGTGAGAGAAACCCTGGATAGCCATAGGGCTAATTGGGCTTAAACTGGAAATAAACAGTAACGTAGCAGGTTGCAATGCAAGTATGGAGCAGGCTAGCAGAGGATGTGCTTTAACTCAAATCACAAAAAGGCCAATCCAAGCTTATATATGTATGAGTTACTAATTGCAACTCACATAAAATATATAGACTGTGAAATTCAAGAGTAATGAAATGGTAAAGTTCATCAATAAAAATAGATAATGTGGAGAGGGTGATGAACCAGTTGTGGCCACTAGAGGGAGTATGAATACTGTCACTTGCAAAGGGCTCTCTTGGGATATGGAGGTCCAACAGTTCACACTGCTAGCAAGGTAGGGTGGCAGAAAACTGACTTAAATACTTTTGAGTCCTTACACACAGTATTATTATGTAATAAAGGCGAGCTAATCTGAGATACAAGACTCAAGGTTATCTTTGCTGTAGCCAAAGCTGCTTTAATAACTTTTCAGTTCAGTTTACTGTCCCACGTGATGCATCTTTGTTTTGTGAATGTTAACTCCGTTATGATGGGAGCTTTAAATTAGCTGGGGTCTTATGATTACTGGAACTACACCTCTCTGTTTTGATTTCTTTAGGTTCAGCCTTAAGAGTTCTACAAACTCCACATTTCTTTAAAAAAAAGTGTAGTTACAATGTGAAGAAAATTTGAATCCTCTTGGCAGGACGTATCTTTACTAGAGCTGCATGTAGTTATTTTGTAATACTTTATGCTTCACATTTTCTTAATGACACATTTCCTTAATAATGTTCAGCTGTATTAAGATGAAAACTTGAATCTTCTGAGGGTATAACTCAACTGCCCAGATTTTTCACAGGATGTCCGGATTTTTACCACATATTTTTGTCTGTAAGTCATAAAAGTTTTGGTTTTCTGGCAAATCAGTGAGGACTGAAGTTGCTAAATAATTACATAAATTTGAGTTTTACACTTCATAGAATGTTATTACTCTAACGACTCGGAGAGCCTTTCTAAGTCTAGCCAATTTTTCCCCAAAAAATAATGATGTCCTATATCCAAATAGGGCATCAAGAGCCAGGAATTTATAAGCTACCTCTGTCCATAAGGGACATGGGTGCCAGGCCCAGTGCAAATTTCTAATTCCCTCTCCAGTGGTCTACGTTACACTTAAACTGGGTAATAGATGAAATCAACTTCCAATGGACGGGAAGGCTGTTTCATACAAGGGACAGTCTGTTGGACACATATCTGCCTCTCCAGCAGGTTCTCTTTAAGTCCCAGACAAAATTCAGGTCCCTAGACCTTGTACTTCTGGTACTGTTTGACTTACAAATATGTAGGGAGATTCATAAGTGTGAAGTTGTTGATTCCTTATAAGCCAGGCGCAGATAACCCCTCTGCAATCTATAGGAGACTGAGTAAAGGGAAAGGGATTTAAGCTGGTCTGCATAAGGCAGGTTTCTTAATGCCTTGTATCCTTTTTGTAAGGAACCTCAGAAGTCACTCTTTGCTACGTATGGCTGATCAGGTACATACCAAAGGGAGCATTGTACAATATGATTGGACTGATAAGGGTGGAGTACAGTGGGATAATTACCTCTTTGGACATAAATGCCATGTGCTTAATTATAAGTTGCGCAGCATGAAAGGACTTCCTCACCATTGTGGCCTCGTGGTGGATGAAGGTAAGACTACTGTCTACATACGTACCCAGATCCCTGACCACTGGATTGACTCTGAGTCATATTATCAACATGGTAATTAGCTGGGATGCTTGACTTCCCAAAGGGTGCAATTATACATTTCTTAGCACTGAGTTTAAGACCATGGCTTTGGCACCATTTGTTAGTCAGAGATGGACCTTCTTGAAGAATGCTAGTATGTGCAGGAGAGTCGATCATGACCCCCAGCTTGCAATCATCTGCAAACTTAGTCATCTGTAAACCTTCAGCATTTGCTTGCATTTCAGAGAAATAGATGCCAAAAAGGAGCAGGCCCAGTATGGAGCTTTGGGGGAGTCCACTAGTGACTTGCCTCTGGTAGAGGTGGCCTCACCTGTTTTGACTCCCTGGGTATCCTTTACAAAGTGCACGCTATCACAAAACTTTTATTTAAACAATGTTCTAAGTTATGAGTAATATTTTAAATGTTTTCCATATTTTTGAGTATGCCTGAGGGGTGTCATCTTTACTGGAGCTGAAGTTGCTTGTTTTGAGTTCCTTAGAATCATCTTTTCAGTGCCAGTGTAGACTTGTATCTATTGGGGGTCCGATCCTTTCCTGGAGCCCCTTTTTGCCCAGCTTTACACTACTGCATACTGCATGTGTCTAAATTCATTGAGATGAAAACTTGAGCCTTTCATAAGGGGACCAATCTTTACTGGATCAGCAGTTGTTTGTTTTGATTTTTTTTTTTTAAAGTTCATCTGTACAGTTTTACACACTTCACATTTCTTTAGTAAAGGGCGGCTACTTTGAAATGAAAACTTGAATCTACTAAGGGTCTGACCTTTACTGGAGCCATAATTTGTTTTGATTCCTTTAGGTCCAGTTTTACAGTACTACCTGGCCTACAGAGCAGCCACAGAGCTGGGGAGAAATATCTAGACAAAAAATGAAGAAGCTGGCTGAAATGGAAACTAAACTGATACCTCACCAGCAAGGGTGTACTGTGCTTATAAGGGCTTGAGGCTCAAAGAGCATAAAGAATGCCATTAAAAGCACTGTTCAGGAAAGAGTGTCTGTCATTCAGTGCCTTTCTCTTCAAAGATTAAGTAGGTTGAAAGCACTAATATCTCCTCCCTAGTTTCTGGAGTCATTTTCATTAGATACTGCTGGCATTTTCTCTTGCATCAGTGAGCTACCTGCTGGTGCAGCAGTTACTTGCTCAGCTAAAGCACTGTATTGAACCAGAGCCTAAGATCTTCACTTTAGTTTCTGGAAATCTTTAGCTCCCTAACTCGGGCTTCCTTTACCCAGAACTCTGTTTGCTAGGTGTGAAACCCTTCCATACCCAGCATTTTTCTCATGTCTGCTCAGCTGATGCATATTGTACCTCTTCCAGTATCTTCAGTTCTGTTAGACCTAAAAAAAATACAAAACTCCAGCTGCACTGTAGAACTGCAGATGCAGGTCTGTTTAGTGTAGACAACACCTACTAACCAAGACTGTGTTTCTGTAAATGCCTGCCTCAGTATGAGCTTATTTGTCAGTGACACTACTTGCCTTACAGCTGAGATACTGTACATCTAATCATAGTACAACTGCGTTGTCTTACTTGCCTAACTTAAAACCTCTTTTCCTTCTATTCTCAATCACTTGTTCTATTCAGTCTTCCATATATATTCAGCTACTTTTTATGTCTGTCTTGCCTTCCTTTTTCACCAGCTATAAAACCTGCATAGTTTTCCCCAAATACTTTTGTCCTGGTGTGTGTGTGTGTGTGTGGTGTGTGTGTGTGTGTGTGTGTGTGTGTGTGTGTGTGTGTGTGTGTGTGTGTGTGTGTGTGTGTGTGTATATATATATATACATGTGCATGTATATGGGCTTGTGTTAAATGGTTGAAAGGCGACTACTGTTAAGTCCATTTAATTAAACAAAATTGTTTGAAAAATGGATAAAACAGGAAAAAATAGTTTTTGTAGTGGGAGCAACCCTCTGCACACACGCACACCCATTTGGGGGAATGTGTTCCTCTCACACGCGCTAAATTAAATGTACTAGCCCCAAAATCTTACTATAGCAGAGAAAGGGGAACATTTTTTAACTCTGCTATTCAGCTGTCTTGCAAAAGTAACAGTTGCCATTTATTTCATTTGATTAGCTCACCATGAGTACTCCTCATGGAATGCATTCAAGTAGAAGTAGAATGGCATTTGAACAAATAAACCGCATCTTTCTATTTTTGCATGTATATGTGTGTGTGTGTGTGTGTGTGTGTGTGTGTGTGTGTGTGTGTGTGTGTGTGTGTGTGTGTGTGTGTGTGTGTGTGTATGTGGGTGTGTGTATGTATATATATTTATATATATATATATATAAATATATATATATATATATATATATATATGTATATATAAATATATATGTGTGTGTGTGTGTGTGTGTGTGTATATATATATATATATATATATATATATATATATATATATATATATATATATATATATTGAAAAAAACAGTTCCCCAACCAAAAAGGATGTAATGTCAAAAATCAAAGTACCCAGAAATAGGAGGAGATGTGAGCGAAATAAAACGCTACTGCCAAGCGTGTCTTCCAGAGAACAAGTCACATACAATCACGAACTAGTTATTTAACAGTGTCCAAGATACACGTGAAAAATGCCCCAACTTCAGCGTACTGCATGAACTTCAGCGTACTGCATAGACCTCGAAGTGCTGACGAGCACAACTATAAAGGTGAATATCCAACATCAATGTCCTGGTGAATTTAAAAGATAGACGTAGAAGGCAAAAGTAATAGTAAAATACAAAACTTTATTCATTGGGCTTTTGGGACTTCTCCGCTTCCTCAGACGTTATAAAAACAGGACATGACATCATCAATACTTATATATGATATCCTGCTTGAAATTTTAAAGCGATATGCTTGTTAAAATTTTAAAAATTGTAAAAATTGTAAAAATATATATTCAATGGACTTCAAAGTAAATCACAGCATATATGCTAAACTGGATCCATAGGTAATTCCACAAATAACAGTGATATAAATAATAAAGAAATAATAAAACCAAACTATGAACAAAAACATCTCATGTGTAGTGTCAACTATTGCAGTTGATAAAAGCAGACTGAAAACTGATAATGGTACTTAGAAATGTGTAAACTATATATATATACATCCACAAGAACTTAAGCATATGAAAAATAATGAAAGTGTATATATAGACATAGCAATTCAGTCCTGACTGAATGTCATAAGCACCATCGTGTATGAATTGTAGATAGGTGTATATATCTAATTATGATGGTGTTTGCTGTATATCAGTAAGAATGTAAAACCAAAAACATATAACTAATCAGGATTCCACAATTTTAAATGATCAAAAGAATAAATAAACTATTAAAACTTCAGATGCTCATAAATTCAGAAACTGAGTTAATCATGTTCAATATATATATAGCTTAAATTTAGAGACATAAATATAGTCTATTCAAAAGGAGTGTTGTGTAGTTATATTGGCCTTGCTTTCAGAATTGGTCTCAAGGGGACCGATTCATTCAGGCCTCTGCCTCTATCTAAGCGAGGAATCAGCGGATCTCCGCCTCTTCAGTGGAGTTAATAATGTCACCACCTCTGATGTTAGTAGGTTGAACATGAAGGACTTGAAAAGTGAAGCGATGTTCACTCCCTTCAGCTAAAATATGTTTTGAAATAGCACTACAGTTCTCCCCTCTAGCTAAGCAATACAAATGATCACGTATTCTCTCTCTAAGTGATCTGTTGGTTTTTCCAACATAGAATTTGAAACACACTTGGCAGCAAGCAACATAAACTACATTTCGTGTCTCACATGAGGCATGACATCTGATCTCCCAAAGTCTCCCATTGTTCGAATTCCTGAAATATCTGGATTCATCTATATGTGGACATTGGACACATTTGCCACATTTAATGGTACCAAAATTCAGTCTAGATGAGTGAAGATGTGTGTTCATCATTAGACTGGGAAAACATAGCTGTTGCTTAAGGGTTTTCATGTTTTTATGTGTATATGAGGGACAATTGCCAACAATCTGCTTCACTCTATCATCCGTCATCAATATGCTCCAATTCTGGCATAGTATGTTATGTATCGTCTGCTGGTTTTGGCTATAAGGGAGAACTAAAGATAACTTCTTAGTGGATTTCTTAACAGTTTGGTGATAGGAGTCCACTGAATAATAAGGTCTACCTTTAGTACGTCTAAACTTTCTGGTAGTATCACACAGTCTGTTTACTTCATGTTGGTCATAACCTCTGTCTATGAAACTGTTTCTCAATAATTCTAGTTCAGATTCGTACACTGATTCATTTGAGCACAGCCTAGAAATTCTAAGACCCTGTCCAACAACTATATTACTGAATGTTCTTTGAGGGTGCATGCTATCTCTATGTAAGAAACTAGGTTTGTAGCAATCTTTCCTGTAAAGCCTAGTGCAAAGACCCTCGCTACTAAAATATACACTTACATCTAAGAAGTTGATAGATGTGTTGGAAGCTTCCATTGTAAATTTTAAATAACCTTCCTTGTTGTTAATATCCGACAAGAACCCTTGCAATTCAGTCATGGTGCCTGTCCACAAGAGAAAGAGGTCATCCACAAATCTCCGGTAAAAGGAGATCAGTGGATGGTGTAATAGGACCTCCTTCTCCCAGGCAACCATGACAAGGTTTGCATATGAGTTGGCGCAGCTTGTACCCATAGCTACGCCGCATGTTTGTTTGTAGCATTTCTCTTGAAAAATGAAAATATTATTCTCCAGTACAGTTTCAAGTAAGAGACTGAGAAAATCTCCTTCAATCTGTGTGTAATGCTCATTTAACAAGATTTTAACAGATTGTACTCCTTCAGTGTTTGGTATACATGTAAACAACGATACTACATCCATGGTTACAAGAGTAATACCGTGAATGTTACCCATGGTACTGACTGCATGGTGTAAATCAGTTAGAAATTTTCCGGTGTCACTCAATATGTGATCATATTCACCTAGAGCAAGTTTCAACTTAGAGTCAAGGTATACAGACATTGGCTCAGTGAGCCAACCTGAACCAGCTACAATGGGTCTAAGGGGTGGTGTCAAGGCATTTTTATGTATTTTAGGGAGTCCATTTATCCTAGGTATCAGAGGAAAGTCTACTTTAAAATAATTAAATAACTCAACCGTTATCAAATTCAAAGATTTACATTCTTCAAGCATGGTGTATACCCTATGTACAATCTCATTGACATGATCTAATGGTATAACTGAATAAGCATCTGTATGTAACATGGCTAACATAGACTCTATATAAAACATGCGGTCCATCACAACAATTTGACCTCCTTTATCAGCGGGTCTGACAATAATATGGTCATTGTTTTTAAGATCGACTAGGGCTCGACAAATTGTCATCACTTCTGGTGTGAGATCCAAAACCGTTATAGAGATCATTTTCTACGGCCTTTAGAAATACTTCTAAGGTAGGTGGTACATGTGGACAAAAAGTACTTTTTCTCTTGAAAGTATTGTTCATTATATTGTCATCTTTGAATAAAAGTTTAAGGCCGATATTACGAATGAAGAGCCTCACAGCTATGAGGACATCAGAAATGTCAATGCTAGTTGAGGGTACAAAACCTGTGCCCTTGTTTAGAACAGAAATCTCATCTTCAGTTAAATTATAGTCAGAAATGTTCCATACTAATGAAGATGAGACCAATTCCTCTTGTACTGCTGGTTCTGGTTCTCTCTCAGCGGTTCTTTTCTTTTGGCTCCTCTTTGAAAATCCTGCTCCAATGAGCGTTTCCGTCCGTCTGGTCGGAAGGGCGCAAAGGAAAAAAAAATCCTTATTGGGATTCAGTTTGTCTAACTGGATCTTGCGCTTGGCTGCTTGAACCAGTCGTTTAAAAAACCCCATCGTCTGTAGAGCTATTAGTATGGGCAGTGTTAGATTCTGCCGGTGTGAAGTACATAGAAGTGACAGGAGTAGATGTACCTGCTCCTTCAATCAGATTGGTACATGGTGCTAAGTCACTGGAAGCACCCTTGACTGTGTGCTCAATGTCAATTGCATTCATATCATTGCCATTCAGTGCCATGGGTTTAGAATTCTGGACCGTTTTGTTTACAGAGTCAGATGGAATACTTTCTTTATTGGTTGTAGAACCAGACTGACCAGTAGTCTTGTCAACTGTCGAGGTAAATTTATTTAAGTCATTGTGTTCTTTAGAAGCTGTATTCCTAGGCCAGACGAATACATTGTTCCTGGCAAAATCATCCTTATCTCTTATTAGCTTCTTCTTCTTGACAGTCAACAAATTATTCTCATATCTGACAATTCTATCTAATAATTCATGCATGAACACTTCCGTCATGTCTGGACCACAAAGGTCAGTCAAACTGTTCTGTTCGTCAACTATGGTATTTCTCAATTCATTCTCAATAGGTTTGAAGTAGTCGACAAGTAATTGCAAGTACGCCATGCTTGTCTTGAGATTAATTTGCTGCCATTTGGCTAGCAAATCTGGGTAGGCGCTGCCATAAGTCGGCATGTTAAGAACACGCAGACCTCTAGGTATAACTCTGCATTCAATACTCGCCTCGAGATGGTAACGCTGACATTGAAATCTTTTAAACTTAAACATATTGTTTTCAATATTACGTTTTAGCTGTTTAGATAGTATTTCTTTCTCTATAGATAAAGTCTGTATATTGTTTTTTGTAAACGTGTTAATATCTGCCGTAAGTAAGGGATTACTTGCCTCATTCAACATTGTATTCAGCCTTCCAAGGGAATTCACGGCTCCTGACGATTGTCGTTTGCTCCGTTGTTCCACAGCCAATCCATTAGTCTCCGATACCTCCTCCATGTTAGAATGTTGAAAAAACCAGTTCCCCAACCAAAAAGGATGTAATGTCAAAAATCAAAGTACCCAGAAATAGGAGGAGATGTGAGCGAAATAAAACGCTACTGCCAAGCGTGTCTTCCAGAGAACAAGTCACATACAATCACGAACTAGGTATTTAACAGTGTCCAAGATACACGTGAAAAATGCCCCAACTTCAGCGTACTGCATGAACTTCAGCGTACTGCATAGACCTCGAAGTGCTGACGAGCACAACTATAAAGGTGAATATCCAGCATCAATGTCCTGGTGAATTTAAAAGATAGACGTAGAAGGCAAAAATAATAATAAAATACAAAACTTTATTCCGTGGCTTGGACTTCTCCGCTTCCTCAGACGTTATAAAAACAGGACATGACATCATCAATACTTATATATGATATCCTGCTTGAAATTAAATAATATATATGTGTGTGTGTGGTGTGTGGTGTGTGTGTGTATATATATATATATATATATATATATATATATATATATATATATATATGGGTCTACTTCTTTTGACCTAACTTTCATTTGCCCGACACTCATTTTCCTGACCCCATTTGCCCGACACTTCATTTGCCCGACAAGTATTATTAGCAAGAAAATGGAATATGCCCCCTTCCCCACTGTAGTGCGACCCTGGAGTTCATAGGTTCATAGGTTCATACTAGGCTATCTGCCCAAGGGCATTTATAAGCCTAGCCCATAGTTATGTGGCGAATAAAAACTATGCCTATCATTTTGCTGTGCCTCTGTCAAGCAGTGACACTGAAGTAATCCCTGGGGTATATCTGCGATCTCCCATCCATTGGTCAAGATTCCTCTTGAACAAGGCCAGCGAGGTGCTCTGCCTCACATGTACTGGGATTTTGTTCCACAGCACAGGGAGTCTCTGGGTGATGAATCTGTCCCTCCAGCACGTTCTATTTATAACCGTGTCAAGGTTTAAGTCTCCCGCCCTTGTGGTTCTGAGGTATCTAGATTTTTGAGGTGAAGCATATTCATCAAATCTGGGTTTGACATGGCCTTATATGTCAGGCGTCACCTCTGAGCAAGCGGTATGAGACTGAATAGAGCTGGAGTTCTTTCAGTCGGGCAGCATAAGACATATTTTGAGACCCTTTATCCTTTTGGTGAGGAACTTTTGGGGCCTTTCAAGCTGCAGCAGGTGTCTGGTCAGATACATTCGAGCGGGGCATTGTACTCAATCATAGGTCTAATGAGTGATGAGTACAGGGGCGATGACCTCCCTTGATCTAGATGTGAATCCCTTCATGATCAGGTGGGCGATATAGAAGGTTTTCCTAACTACTTTAGCAACATGAGTGTCAAGCGAAGGCTACTGTCAACCTGGGTCCCCAGATCCCTGATGACTTTTCTGTGCTCAGTGGATTGCCACCTACATGGTAGCTAGGGGTAACCTTGTTTTCCCGAAGGGTATGACTATGCATTTTTGGCGTTTAACGCCATGGCTCTGGCACCAGTTATCCGTTTCTGTGAGGCCCTTCTGGAGGATATCTGTGTCAGATGTGTTTTCGACTATGGCCCAGTTTGCAGTCATCTGCAAACTTTGTCAGCCATAACCCTCCTGTGTTTGCTTGTACTTCAGAAAAGTAGATGCCGAACAAGAGTGGACCCAGGACTGAGCCCTGTGGGACACCACTTGTGACAGGCTTTGAGTCTGACATGGCTCCAGCAACTCTGACCCTGTGGGTTCTGTCACTTAGCCAGTTTGCAACCCATCTTGTGATGTATGGGTTTACATTCAAGCTGATGAGTTTTTCAATGATACCTGAGTGGGGTATTGTGTGAAGGCCTTTGCCAGGTCGAGGTAGGCTGTATGGACTGCCTTTCCCTCATCAATGGCCTTGGTGACTGTCTCGAAAAAGTCAACCAAGTTTAGAGGCAGGATCTGCCTTTGACAAAGCCAAACTGGGTTGGATCCAAAGTCTGCAAGTTCCTATGTCTTTATTTATGAGTTCCATTATGATCCTCTCCATGGCTTTGCAGATAAGGCTTGTCAAGCTAATGGGCGGTAATTTCCAGGGTCTGTGGAGGCACGCCCTTATGAAGTGGGACCACAGTCACCGTCGCCCTCCTTGAGTAATGATCCTGAGGTGAGGCTAAGATTAAACAGCTGTCCTAACTGTGGGTTTAATTCCTCATTGAGTTCATGAAGCACACAGCGGGGACACCATCCGGTCCCATGGATGCTGTGTTTTTTGCCTTAGTGAGGGCAGTTCTCACCTTGGAGATGTTTGGGGGCTACAATCCTCTGGAATAGATATCTCTCCTTTTGGGGGGGGGGGGTTGCACTGAACCTGTCAGCCAGTATGTTGGCAATGTGTGTAGGTTCAGTAATTTTCACATCATTTTGAACTAATTCTGAGCATATCTGGGAGTTTCCTCCTAGGTTTCTAACATAGCTAAAGAAGGCCTTAAGTCCTTGGTGATTTTTCTCTCAAAATTTGCCTTGGATGATTTTATGAGAGCTCTTAGTTTTTTACTTATAATGATCAAAGGTGTCTTACCTTTCAAGGATTTTGCTCTATCTTGTAGTAGCTTCCTCCTTTTGTTGTAGAGCTTGTTTATGGCTGGGGTCCACCAGACTGGATGCTTGCCTTTGGTACAGAGAGTCTTAGTTTTGTTTGGGATTGCCTGATCCATGCAGTCCTGTAGGTGCTGGTAGAAGGCATTTGTAAGTGATTCAGCGGTTTGAGTAATGTTTACCACTGGCTCAGGGGCCTTAAAGGAGACCACACTAGTTTTTAGAAGTGTGAAATCGGCTTTTGAGAAGTTTTTCACTGTGGTCTTTTTGTTTCAGGTGGATGAGGACCTCCAGCGAGATTAGTTTATGATCTGATCTCACCAGTGAGGGTATACTTCGGTGTTGAACATTTTGATCCCATGTAAGTGATGATGAGATCAAGTATGTTTTCTCCTCTTGTGGGGATGGTGACTAGTTGTTCCATGGCATTTGAGTTTATGAACTCCAGGAATCTTTGGGTTAGAGTGTTAGGGCTTGAGTAGTGTTCCCAGTCTATATTAGGGTAGTTGAAGTCACCTAGTATGATGGTGTTTGGAGATACATTTATCCTCAATGTTTTCAGGAAGGCCATGTGAGGTTCCTGAGTTTGAGAGGGTGGCCTGTAACATGCTACAAATTGCAGAGCAGTCTTGCCTATGGTTAATTGCACCTGGATGGTCTCCGATGCATCGTGCGTTGCCACCAACCTTGAGGTGTGGGTGTCCTTTATGAATATGGAAACCCCCCCTCCTTTCTTGGTGTTGTCCGGATTTTGGGGCCGGAATGCATGATATGAGGTTAGAACATATAGTTAGGGGGGGTGTGGGGGGCACAGCCATATGATATCATATGATATTGTTAACTTTTGATTTAATATTGCTTAGTAAAAGAAAAGTAAGTGGAGGGCTTCACCCCCCCACACCCCCCCTTGTGGTGGGCTGTGCCCCCCACCCCCCCTAACTATATATTCTAACTACAGGGTTGCACTACAGTGGGGAAGGGGGCATATTCCATTTTCTTGCTAATAATACTTGTCGGTCAAATGAAGTGTCGGGCAAATAAAATTTCAGTCATTTGGTCTTAGGCAAATGGGTGTCGGGCAAATGGGAGTTAGGTCAAAAGAAGTAGACCCATATATATATATATATATATATTACTTGTGTGTGTATGTGTGTGTGTGTGTGTGTGTGTATTGATATATATGTATATATACATATATATATATATATATATATATATATATATATATATATATATATATATATATACAGCTATATATGCGTGTGTGTGTGTATATATATATATATATATATATATATATATATATACAGCTATATATGCGTGTGTATATATATGTATAAGTTTTAAAATTACTGTATTGTCATTTTTTCTGTTTCCTAATTGTGTGTTTCATTGAACAGTGTGCTGTGCGTCTCTCTGCTATAAGAGGGGGTGGTGGTCTTATCACTTCTTTGTTATCTGATATTTAATAGCCTAGAGGGCTTCCTCTGTACTTTTTAAGTGCTTGCCACAAAGTTTGAGAAATCATTTTATGCTCAACTTCTGAGAGAATTGCTTGGCTACAATCATCTGCATTAGAAGCTGAAGTTAAGTGAAACTTGCAGTACTGTATTTTAGTCTTCTCTTAAGTACTTGCAGTTTTAAAAGTACCGTATTTTCATTTTTTCTGTTTCCTAATTGTGTGTTTTATTGAACAGGGTTCTGTGTGTCTCTCTGTCGTTAGTTTCCCACTTATCTTCCCTGTTCTTGTGTTGGTATTAGTGGCTCTGGAATTGATCGCCCCTCCTGTATGTCTGTATTAGAACACTACTCCTGGGTCCATCTCATTTGCTCACTTAACCGTGTACAGTGAGATCATATTCTGAGTCTAGTGTTCGCTCTACTTAATACAGAGAGATTTGAGAAGGCCAACCTACTTAGGTTCTTCCTTCCTTTCTACTTGCACTTAAAAAAAAAATTGCACTTTATTCATCTGCTTTTACTGTATTTGTGTTTCCTCCTACTTTATTTTGCTTTTTTTTTAAGTACTCAGTTTTATTTATTCTGCTGCATTTATTACTGCTTGGTAGCAGCCTGTTTAAATTGTAACTGTTATTCTAAGTATTTTGGTTTAAGCACTTGTGCTTCATACAGGTTGTTTTACATTAAGAAGGTTTTTGGTCTGCACTGTTGTGGCAGAACAGGTAGCTTACATCCTTCTCAGCTGGGAATTGCTGATTGAAGGCCCAGTGTCTGCTATTTTAAAAGTATATTTGTTCTGGCTTAAGCACTTGGGCTTCAGGCCAGTTATTCTACATTAAGAGGGTTTGTGGTCTGCACTTGTGGTGCAGCGGTAGCATTGTCGCCTCACAGCAAGAGGTTCTCCCATTCGATTCTCGGCTGGAGCGCCTTCTGTGTGGAGTCTGCATGTTCTACCCGCAGTTGAGTGGTGTTCGAAAGACATGCATAAATGGGCATTCCTTTGTTGAAGGTTGGGCGTCGAGCTGGCACCTCAGCACCGTAAAAATCTACTGCCAATCACGAGCGGACCGGAGTTCCGCTGTGGCGACCCATAACCGGGAAAAGCCGAAAGAAGAAGAACAACTCTTGTGGGAGGAGAGGCTGGATTCTGCCCTTCTGAGCTAGGAATTTCTGGTCACAGGTTTATTGTGCCTGCGTATTTGAACTGTTTCTTTCTGAAATTGGTGCGCCTTGTTGCTGTAGCATAGACCAGCTTCAGGCCTGCTGAATCTAGCTTTGTTTGTATAACTTGAGCACTGATCCAGGCCATCTTTTTTTGGAGAAGGTTCCCCTGCATCCTAGTAGCAGGAGTGTGTAGTTAGAACTTGTCTGATTGAAGACTGCTGGAACAGAGCTCAGTTTTGAGCCTTTTTCTTGTTAATTGGGTAACTTGTTTAAATCATTTTGTTCGTTTTCTGTTGTTTTTTATATAAAAAAAAATTACACTTTATTCATCTGCTTTTACAGTATTTGTGTTTCTTCCTACTTTATTACTAGGGGCATTGACTGCAACTCTGATCTGCGATATATAACAATAAGTACCCTTTTCTGTGCATTTAAAGTGTTTTTTTTTATTGTATCTGCTTTATTTTCTGAAAAAACAAACACAAATTATATATATATATGTATATGTGTATATATATATATATATATATATATATATATATATATATATATATATATATATATATATATATATATATACTTGTTTCCCGCATATCTAAGCTAGTATATTCCAGTTTTCAGGTTAGTGCTGAATTCAGGGCTGTGTTACAAATCACTGTGTTTGCCCATACCTTACTTGGATAGAAGGAAGTTTCTCTGTTCACCTGTGAGAGAAGGGAGCTTTGAGCAGCCTATCTGTCCCTGGAGGAGTGGTTTCAGCCCAGAAATTAGTAGTTTATTGGCCATTTTGGGCTAATTTCTCTCTTTCATTTCCCTGCTATACATAACGGTATTTGCGCGGTTTTGCGTGCTGGGCAGTGCCGGTTAGCTAGGGTAAAACTATTCCCGGCTCCACAAAGTCTCCTCTTCAATTTTGACCTTGGATCTAGACAAACTTTCAACTTAAGCACTCAAGCCATTCATTTCTCAGCCCGGCACTTGCTCAAAACTCATAGCAAGCACTTCCCTAGCACTAGACTCTCCTGTACTGTACAGAAGGACAAGGCTGTCTATTCGACCTTACCAGCCATCCAGTAAAACAGTTTGCTGTTTCTATCCAGGCATGTTCAAAGGGCAGTTTCAGGTGTACTCTCCAGTCCAACTGGTGAATCTGGGCATTTTGAGGCAATGTTACAACTGCCTCATGTACACAGGCAATCCTGTCCTCCTACCACCAAACACTAATACATGCAAGAGATGCAATTATACAGCCAAACTGGAGGCTAAGCTCTCTCAACCCAATACTGGATCAGATAGTCAAGAAGAGAAGGGAAATACTTGCATCACACCACCAATCTCACATAGACCCATTAAACCAGCACCGGCAAAAACCACACATAAATACATGAAAACATACTCTGAGGCTTTAAATAAAAATCTGCAAAAGCAATAGAGACCTCCAAACCAAACATACAAGCAACCTCCACCCCCCCAACACAAACCATGAAACACATACTTCACAAAACCAGTGTGCCATGAAATCACAGCACTTAAGGCAAAATAACATACCCAACATACTAGTAATAGGTGACTCTGTAGTCAGGCACACTGACGTCCCACTCTCACTAGGCTGAATAATGAGAAGGTTACTGTTAGCTGCCTGTCGGGTGCCATGATCCGCCACATAACACAAGCACTTAGGTCACTCCAGAACAAGTACAAATATGACTCTGTCATTGTCCATGTTGGTGTGAATGACCTGAGCCGTACCTCCCTGGACTACATGAAAAGAGACATGGAAGAGCTCTCTGATCACATAGCCCAGGCCGGTATGACCCTGACCATGAGTAGCTTATTGCTCTCACCAAGAATGATACCAAGGTATAAAGAAATAATTCTTGATTTCAACAATTGGCTAAGTTTCTGGTGTCATTGAAATGGGATCCAGTGTCTGTCCGCCTGGGATGACATGCTCGATAAGCCACGCTGCTTCTCTAGAGATGGCTTGCACCTGTCATCCTTAGGCTTTTGAATACTGGCCAAGGCTCTTGCCACCCCCATAGTGTCTTTTTTTTTAGGCAAGGCTCAAAAGACAAACCCACCTCCGTAAATAGCACAAGTAACAAAAAGATGAGGCCAATGCAACTCAATGCCAGAAGTCTAAACCTCAAAATGCACGCACTCGAGGCACTCCTCAGTATGGAGAAAATAGGTATATGTGCAGTAACAGAAACCTGGTTTAAGGCTCCAGAGAGCACCCCAGCACTACAATTCATACCATACAGTTCGGCCACAGAACCCAAACCAAAATACAAAAGGCAGGGGCCTATCCATATTCGTCAAGGATACCCACTCCTCCAGGTTAGTGGCACAGCACAATGCTTCAGAGATCATCTACATGCAAGTAACAACGGGCAAAACTGCAATTCAAATTGTAGCTTGCTACAGATCACCCACCATGTCCCAGGACCCCCATACTGCATTTCTGGAAGCAGTGGGTAACATAAAGGTCCTACCAAACACCCTAATATTGGGTAATTTCAGTTACCCAAACATTAACTGGGAGAACTGCTTAAGTACTAACTCCCTTGCCCAGCATTTCCTAGAATTTATAAACCCAAATGCTCTGGTTCAACTGGTCAACACTCCCACCAGAGGTGACAACATATTGGACCTGGTCATCACCAACATGGGCGACCGGTGTTCCACACCGGAGGTCAACTTCTCACTGGTTAGATCCGACCATAAATAAATCACTTTGGCTATCCACATTCCACCCCCACCCCTGGACAAGGAAACCACCGTGAAAAACTTTTCAAAAGCAAACTTCACGTTACTTAAGACCAGGATGGAAAGTTTCAAAGCCCCCATGCTGAAGGATAACGTTGTCCAAACTGCAAAATCCTTTACTAATGCATTCTATAGGCACCTAC